>NC_056728.1:1906567360-1906574860 GCF_019279795.1 Protopterus annectens
GTTGGGCCCTCATGCAGTGTGGTGGTATGTCTGTGTTGTTTGGCTACATCCACATTCAATGTAGCATACAACAGTCACCCAGGCATTGTCAACAGAGATGTTGTTGTCAACATGCCAGCCAATGGGGTACCTACCAACAATACACACTCTCACTCACTACAGGGTTCCAATCCATACATGGACATCACATTGTCCCTGTGGACACATACATGGTACTGCCATGCACACGTTATGTCCTAGGACACTGACCCAATGTCACCTCCAATCTCCCTAGCTGTTATATCCCGCCAACCTGGTTGTTATGTGTCTCTGCAGCAGCCCACTGAATTAACTGCTAGCCCATTCATGGATGTTGTGTACCTTGACCACCACACTACCGCATCTATCACACTACACATGGGTGGTACTGCATTGCACGTGTGGGACTGCATTCGTACACACATGACTGGACCATTCAGTATGGCACTGGGGCACATGCTCACATCCGTGATTCATACACTCATTGATGACCTCCATGCCTTTACTGGCACCCTTGTTGGGCCTCTGTGTGCCACAGCACATCACATCCACATGCTGGCCACCTGTCATACCATTGCATGGGTGGTTGGTGTGGTACAGAGGGTAACAGATCAGACATTATCCCCACATTGCCCTTCAGCACCATTCCACATTCTGGTATTGCCAATGTACACATCCACCATCACATCATACCCTGTGTCTCAGGATGTTAGGCTATGTGACTCCTGGACAGGTCACACAGTGGTGCAAGCATATCATGCTACCTACGACATGTCAGGTACATGTGGCATTACACAGTCCTCAGTCATGTGGCCACTCATGTTCACTATTTGCTTACATACACAACATGCTGTCACGGAGTACTGTCCATGCCTACATATCCCACATCTATATACCTGGCAGCATTCTAGCTCCACCAGCTCATACTGCTAACAAACATACAGGTGTTGGTGTGGCAGATATATCGTGTAGATGTCATTGCGTCAGATACATCACACATGGTCCATACACATCACCTTTGCATAGCGACAGTCATCCACTGGGTATCACATGGATACTGTCCCTACACATGCATATCACATTGTACATGGTTGCTGTACACACACATGCCCCACATGGTGCTGTGGTTGCCATATTCCACTGTGTCGTGGGTAGACATCTGCAGGGCCACACATATCTGGACTATGTGTGTTGCTGGTACATTGGTAGCCTTTGTACTTGTGCCATACACACATCTACACACGGGCAGGGTTACAATAACACATTCATGGTGTACCTTCCACAACAGCTACAACTTTACATGGCACGGTATACTCATGCCGTGATGTATACCAGGCTCGGACAGTTTACATATGCAGATGACAGACGGCAAACACATCTGTACTCATCTGCATACCACTTACACAGGGGTGTCATGTACTCTGACATGGGCCATGTCCTCCGCATTACTGATGCATGTAGTACTCCTACATGGCATTTGCAGTGTGCGGGGTGAATGAAGCACTCCTGCATATGTGCACACATGCCACGTTGCTTAGCCTGGGCGTCTGTGTTACCTCCGCAGACTAGACACACACCATGCTGTGGAACGTAGGTCCTGTGCACATCCCACAGGGACACACTGTGGCACTGGTCATGTGATAGCTCCCTTGCAGATAGGGTGACACATAGACATGGTACCACCACAGTGGCAGTACTGTGTAGACATGCAGTTGACATCCACCTCTGCTGTTCAGTGGACACTACCATGGAGAGGTGACACTACTGTGTACATTGCACATGTGTTTACACATGGACCTGCCAGATGTCATTGTTGCACACATTGCCCCTGCTACAGATCATTTGGACATGGTTACTTGCTGTTCCTTCCATCTCGGGTGGCTATTCTGCTACTACTCTGTCCCATATGTGCAGGCCATACATATCCTGTTAGTGTACATAACACTAGGCCATACCTCCATTATGCATGCTATGCCTGTGATACTGTGTATGATGTCTGAACATATCCATCATGACAGCTTTACATTACACATACTTGACATAGTCACCCCTACTGCCAGGCATACGTGCACATCATGTGCACATTACGTATGACATCGACGGTATATGCCCATACACATGTGTGCTGTGACAGTATACATACATGTCCTATCCCCTGCTGTGGCACTTCCTTGTTGGACATCCACTGCCAGCATCAGCGTGGGTGGTGGCATTGTTCTGTGTTTTAAATCCCTATGGCAGCCCTTGGGTTATCCCGGCTGTGTACATGATGTCCCACTGCTGTGCACACGGTGTCCACAGTCGTTGGTATGCTCAGCGGGTTAGCACTACATAACCACCTTTCACCACTCTCTGCTTTATGGACAGGTATCTTTACTTACAAACACCGTTCACATACATTGCAGCTTCATACATATCATGCGTTACACACCAGTACATCTCGTGGGTTCTACATACCTTTCCTGTGTTGGCTTCCCTATTCCGTTCGAGTCTCACTAGATACAACAAAACAGCTCGAGTGAGAATAAAGTATTTGTTCGGTATGAACATACAGTTTCAATATCCTGGGTGTCTTCCTTATATCCGTCGTCACCTGCGCCATGTGGGTTCATCACACCAATAGCTGTTCCTCGGTGTGTACTTATGCGCATATCACCTGTGCATCTCCTCCATTCGTACAGTACGCGTCGGAACTAGGGCATGGTTCATTCCTCGGCTGGGCATTGTTTATTTGCACTACCTTCGTGGGGATGGTATGTATTGTGTTATGTTATGTGTGACTGCACCCGGTGTGTGTGGTGTCAGGTACATTTCGCTGTGGTGTTAGCCGTGGATTGTGTGTGTTGGGTATGGTATTATGTTCGACATGTGGGTGTCCGTGTCCTGGCGGCGTGTGTCGATGGCGTTTTGCATTCGGATGTGTAACATAGCTCTTGTATTCCTCTACACAACGGATGCGGGTATGCATCCGCTGCTGATAGTGTTTCCCACGCGAGATGTTGCGGGTATGCCACTGTCATTGACTGCCTGTATGTTTTTGCTGCTATTGCGGCTTGTATCCCTTTGATATGTGCGATGGGGTATATCGGCGGCTGTGGGTGATGGGTACGGGTTATGGGCCTTGCATTTATACATACACGGTATGCTTGTGTGTGTGCTCCATCCCTGCCTGGGGAGATGCAAGTTACCTGTCTGTTGTTCTAGGAGTGTAGGTTTTGTTGATGTCGTCTGGTGTCGGTATCGCCTGCATGTGTGCTTCCTGCATGTATTCCTCCGTCACATCGGTAGTATATCTGCGGCTGTTCGTACGTGCCGACTATCCCTTGGCATTTTGTCACGGATATTAACGGTCATTGTGGTCCTGTACTTGGGACGGCCTGTATGCTACCGGTTGCCACCTATTCGGGTGGCGATTGCTTGTTTAACACTCGTAGAACACACAGCGGTGTTTACGGGACGATACATGGCCACGATCGGTGCCGGGGTAGCACATGCGTATTTTCGCGGTACATGACTATTGCTGTGTAACGTTGCCGATGTATCGTGTTGAAATTAACATATCGGTGCCATACATATGGTCATGGTTTGTACATGCGTCCTTTGCATCTCGTGTTGGCTATACTCCTGTGGTACATTCTGGGACATTTTCGCTTTGCATCGTTTTACGTCGCCACATGCCTAGCCAGTGAGGAGCTCTCAGTACTACTTTGTGGGTACTGCTGTACATACGCCTGTGGTTCCTATACTGTATGCCTACACATGTTATTCCACTCCGCCTGTCACATGTCACCTACATACACATTTTACAGTGGCACACACATTACACTCAAGACAGCGGAACACACGACACCCTCACCTCACACATACACATACTGCGGCTGTCGCAGGGACGGTTGCACACAGTACCTACGTTGACCGCATCGCCGGTGGCGGCGTCTACCTCCGCACTCATATCCTAAGAATATTACCCGCACATGTCCTGTTACTGTACCGTGGCCTGGCGATCATCCCGACTCGCGAATATGCATTTAGGTAGGTTGACCTTTCCATGGGTGGCGTTCCCTGCTCTGTCCACCATCCCGGATAGTCGGGTTGTCGTTCACTATGTTTACTATGTAGAGATTTTGCGTCTTACTTCTCTGTCACCTTGCATCCCTGTGATTCCCTGTTTAACCTGTTGTACTTTCTATCTGTGTATGTGTACATATATTTCTACGTGTGTAATGATATCTATCTCCATATCTGTGTATGCACATATGTACATATGTAGACACCTTGCGCCGAACGTGGCAGCATATGGCTACGCCGTCTGCTGTAGGACCCGCGTGCGGTTGAGGTGTTGGCGTTCCATGCTCCGCTGGCTGTTGGGTGTGCAGTGTTTGGGTGCTACCTATGTTGGAGTCACACATGGGACCGACCATATGGTACACATTACGGGCGGCCATGTTTGTGTGCCGTCCATTTCACTGTGTGTGCAGGTAGGGAGGTGTCAGTCCATGGGGCCTACGCTGTCAGAGTATGTGCTATACGTTCCCTCTTTGCCAAGGCATAGGCATAGGCATATTGGGTACGCCTCCGTCTGCCTACTGGGCCTGGCACAGTGTGTTCATGGCACTGAACGCTCTGAGCCTGTGCTTGCCTTGGCAGTTGTGGCGGGCTTGGTGGCCCTACACCATTATGTCCCTGCAGCAGCTGTTTCCGCAGGATCATATTATGTAGCATAGCACATACTATGTGCCTGGAGAGTACTGCAAGGCTCCACCGGATGTATCCAAGCACCGGAACCATGATTTCAACATCCCAAACACATGCTCTATGATTATTCTGGTTTGGGCGTGTGCCTCATTATGGCGTTCTTGCATGTGTGTGTGTGCATTTCTGATGGGTGTCATCATCCACGGCTCCAGTGCATAGCCAGCATCCCCCACAAGGTGACCTTGTGTGATGTCCCCCCTGGTGAATACCTGATACAGCTGTGAGGCATGCCAGATATGGGAGTCGTGGTAGCTTCCGGGGCTGCCAGCACACACATCCATGATAATGCCCTGCGGATTGCACACGACCTGGCAATTGATGGAGGGGAATCCCTTGCGGTTTATGTAGCATCTACCCTGCTCCCCGGGTGGTGACTTGATTTCTATGTGCGTACAGTCTATCGCACCCAGTACCTCCGGGTATTGTGCCACACGGTGGAAGTGGCGCATATTGCTAGCCAACTCCTCCTGAGATCTGGGGAAGTATATATACTCATGGGCATGTCGTAACATGGCATCCAGAAACTGGTGTAGTACCCTGGATGCTGATGCCTGTGAGATGCCCATTATATCCCCGGTTGGCCTTTGAAAGGTACCTGTTGCCAGTATTTGCAAGCTTACACATACCTTTGTGTCCACTGGGATGAGCTCCCCTCTGTTGTCTCTTGTTCTCAGGCGTGGCCGGCACAGCTCCACTATTTGCTGTAACGTGTCCCTGTCCACCCTGTAACGCTCTACTATCTCCGGGTCTTGCAGCCCCTGGTAGGTCACCCTTGGTCTGAACACTCTCCTTCTCCTCTGAGGCCTACGGTAGTTGTCGGCACCCTCCTCCGCAACTCCGTCTGTCTCTGATATATGCCGATGCATCACAGCCACGGCAGCACCCAACATATACATTTTAAAAGTTCCCCGTGTGTTTACACCCTAAGGTGCAGCGTTTGGGAATATACGCTGTGTGTTGTGTGCATTCACACTTTATAGTGTTGTGCTGTACACCCAGTGATGTCATTGGGTGTGTCTGTGCAGCCGTATCTGTGGGTTATCTTCCGTGTTTTACCGTTGGCACTGCAACGCTGTTGCCTTTGGTGTTACATTACACTTGCCTGCATTGGTTTAGCTTTACACCTTACCTTACTGTTTCTGCACGTTGCACCTACTATTTCCTGGAGTGCATCCTGCAGGCACATGGCATCTCATGCATTTTCTCTGCTGCCGCCGTT
Organism: Protopterus annectens; assembly: GCF_019279795.1. Classification (NCBI taxonomy): domain Eukaryota; kingdom Metazoa; phylum Chordata; order Ceratodontiformes; family Protopteridae; genus Protopterus; species Protopterus annectens. The sequence goes on from NC_056728.1 coordinate 1,906,573,353, forward strand.
ATGCTACCTCTCTACTTGGCTGTGCTGTATCGGTTCTTCACTCTTTGCAATTCTGCTACATCCCCTACTTTCTTTGCATTCATATGCCTCCCCTTTCCCATTTTGCGGGATTCTGCATGCAGAGTTGTCAGCTGCCGCCGATTGCCCTTCGTGGGTTGATTGGTGTTGATTGCTCATTATGACTCCAATTACACTGCTTCCGCATTTCCTCATATTCTCCGCATCACCTTCCTGTATCCGTGGTTGTTGACGGGGCGGCCGTCACATGACTGGGTTGGGGAACGTAGTCATCCTCGTGCACATGCATCTGTGCGCGCATTGTGTACTCTCAGCGCATCTATTTCCTCACACGCCGGTCCTGATGCTGTGATGTGCATTGTACAGCCCATGTTTGCTGGGCTCCAATGTGCTTCCTCCTACGGTGGCACACCCCTCTGCGATTGACATGTATTCCCTCTAGGCCACTCGGTATTACCGCTGCGCCGTTTGGTGCAGCCTTACGCCGGCGGGGGTTTTGCGATTCAGTATTATCTGCCTCATTTGCATAGCATTGACTAGTAATGCATGGTTACGGCGCCGGACACCGCCGCCACTCCTTGGCAACCCTTGGGCTGTAGTTGTGGCTTTCCATGCATACTATGGTGTATTGTGGCTGTGATGCTGATGTGTATTATACTGCTCTTTTATGACATTGTCATATTATTTCATTGTTCCGCACCTTCCGCGGACATGTCCTGGGGTTCTGCTGTGGTTTCTGCGTACATACCATTTATGTCGTTATTTACATTTTCTGCATGTTTTCTTTTGACATTCTTGGTGTCTTCCGCCATTGGCATGTTGCACCAGTATGACACCTGACGTTGGCAGCCTTCCGTTACTCCTATGTCATGTTTGGATATATGTAAACCGTTTTTTTTTGGTTTACATTGCCGTGCCATTATGTTACACCTGCGCCACTTCGTGAATCGCTACTTGCCTTCATTTGCATGGTGCAACACCGCACATGGGGTGTTTAACATACCTATGCCGGTGGCAGTGCACCTCAGGCGTACGCCGGTAGTGCACGTGGGATTGGATCGTACCTGAATCGCTCGGCGGCCATGTCTGGCATTGTGGCACCTACGCCATGTGTGCGCCTGGAGCAAGGTTCATGAATCCCGGGGTATGTCTTCCTATATATGTGATTTCTTTTCTGTCTAACCATGATGAGCTGATTGCTGATTGCATGGAATCTCATTTAATCTACACTTGTGTAGACTTAAATGACAAAAAAGTTACTTAACTTTGACTTTTGATATATATGTGTATATATATATATATATATATATATATATATATATATATATATATATATATATATATATACACACACACACACACACATATATATATATATATATATACATATTTATTTATATATATATATATATATATATATATATATATATATATATATAAATATATATTCATATATCCCAAAAATATCCAGCACCACAATTTTCAATCAC
>NC_056728.1:1906577360-1906682360 GCF_019279795.1 Protopterus annectens
TATACATTCAAATAAACAAAAAGAGTGACCTTTTTAGATAGATTTTAAAAAAATTGAAAAAAAAACGCAAAGAAAAAAACAAACAATAGCAGTATTCAAAAGTTACTGAGATGTGTACACCTCCATATATACATTGTGGTAACCTTTTGGTATTCAGCAAACATCCTAACATGGTGCTGCATGATGCTCTAGAACAAAGAAGTGCAGCACCACATTGGGGTGGCTCTGTGCGAGAGGCCTATATTAATTTTCAAGAGATATCCCTCATAACAACATCCAGGAAGAACTTTACATGCTGAGCAATTCAAGAAATCAGCATGACCATGTAACGCAATATCATCAGTCATACCAATTTACGTCATTAAACATGAGCAAAAGGCTGCACTCCACAACCTACAGTGGCTGTGGTATAGGGATCAGGGGTAGTAAGAGCCAATGGACACCAGTGCTTGTTCAACAGTTAAATAACATAATGACACATATCAGTAAGTGGATGTATGTGGGTACACACTAGAGAGCGGGGATTTTTCAAAAGTTTAGTGCCAGAACATAATCAACATCAGCCTGTGGAGCAGGGAGTGAGGGAACCACTGAATACCTGGGATTTCTTAAAAGATAAGTGCCATGATGGCATTGATGTCAGTTAGGTGATAGAGCAGTAGGGGAAATACTTGACATTATGGATGACTCAACAGTTAAGTGCCATAATGGCACCAGTATAAGGACAGGAAATGGCGACTGAAGATAAACACTAGACACAAGGGATTACACTTCAAGTGTCATAATGGCAACAACTTCTGGAAGGGGATTGAGGAGTGGGTGTAAACAGTTCACACCTGGGATTTCTCCACAGTTAAGTGCTGTAGTGACACTGACATTAGTATGTAGATTGTGGGATGGAAAGAAACACTAGATACCTGGGATAACTCAATAGTTATGTGCCATAAAGGAACCAGCATCAGTAGAGGGGTCAAGTGCCATAATAGCACCAACATTAGTCCAGAGATCAGAGGTGAGGGAAATACTAGACATCAGAGAGTTTACAAATGTTTCCTAATAGCGCTTAAGCTACTATGGAGATGGAGGTAACCATAGGAGGCCAGATAAGTCCAGGAACATGTATGGATACCGAGGTGTGTCTATGTGTTTGAATGTGTATTTTGTGGGTGGGTGAATGACTGTATGTGGATGCCAGTGTCTAGAACAGCAGGAGTTTACTACCTCAACATGTTGATCAGCTATAACCTGCACATTAGGGTAGTTGTGGAAATTCAGAGACATGCAAATTAGCCAGTAATGAAGGCTTTCCTCGTCATGGCTAACATGTCTTTGAATCACAAAATGCTACATCATGGGGAAATGGCCTTTATAGCATGAGCCATGTGGACCACAAAGTGGCCAAAAAGCTGAAAAGCAAGCCTGTAAGAGCATTTTCTCCTAGAACCTGCAACCAGATAAATAGATAAATAGATAGACTAATAGCTAAATAGGTGTGTATATAGACATAGGCAGAGATATCAAAAAGAGGTGCTTGCCAGTAAGAGAGCAATTTTATGGGGGGCTCCCCACAGCTGACCATCAGCTAATCTTAGTGCTTCTTCTTGTTGTCCACCAGGTCTACCCAACTCAAATTGACCTTTACTGGACAAAATGTAACAAAGTTCAGGCTGACTGAGGATATTGAGGCAACCCTACCTCAGGAAGTGTTTTTCCTGTAAGGACTAATTCTAACTCTTGCACATACTACTGACATCCAAGAGCACAATGCACAAAGGGCTTACATTGTATCATCTCAGCCGGAGTTGTGCCCAAATGTAGACAACCCTCCCAGCATATCTTTAGCCTCCATCATATATCAAATGCTTAGGTATTCCAAAACATATGCACTCACATAAGAAGGGCAGACACTCCCAACCTGTCTCTGCCTGGCCTGTCAAGTGTCCAAGCTACTAACTGAGTTCATATTACCTGGGACATAGTTAGGGCTTTATCACTCTATGATAACAGTATAGCCTCAATAATATATTTATTTTTGCTGTAATCCTCTTAAATGGATCACTTGTTTTTAATCACCTAAATTACATATGTTTTATAGAAGATTTGCCTAGATAAATATAGCAATGCAATCTGTTTTACACACAGTTTGGCAGTTTACTGAGAGACTCATCTGTAACAACAATTGTAATTAAAAGTAAACATTACTCCCCCTCATACACAAATCAGCCAGTGCTGTCCATTCTGACCTACCCATACCATTTAGATTGCCTTCTTCTTCCTATTTCTTACAGTTTGTCTTACTCTTCAGTTTCTGAATGTATTCACTCACTCACTCACTGACTCACTGACTCACTGACTCACTGACTCACTGACTCACTCACTCACTGACTCACTCACTCACTCACTCACTCACTCACTCACTCACTCACTCACTCACTCACTCACTCACTCACTCATTCAATCAACACATTTTAAATAGGCAATCCAACAGATACAAGTCTGTGAAATGGCTGTCTGTTAACTGTGTTAGAAACTACAGTATTGAGCCAGGGGGTCTAGTGACCCCAAGGTCCAGTAGCCATGGATGTTCTAGATGCACTGAGGTGGATTTTACATTTTTAAACAACTTTTTATCCAATGATGGCCTGAACAAAATCAAAATTAAAGGAAGAAATTTAGTCTTGGTCTTCAACTTTTGCTTTTCCCTGTATCATGTCAGTACACCCTACCTGACCAAGACTACACTGTAATAACTGTACTGGTAATACTTGTTTGAAAAAAAAAAATAGAACATATTTACTATCAGACATATATAAGCAGAATGATTTATTTTACCTTCCCCCAAACAATAGCCTCTCCTAATGAGCCATACAGTCCATAGCCTCCTGTATATGTATCTGATGTCTGACTGTAAAGAAAATAAAAAAAAAAATAAAAAAAAAATAACTACAGCAATATTTCCAACTTACTCACAAGCTTAGTGATCCCTCTTAAGTTCAGAAGGAAAATTAAAGAAATAATGATGACTACCCCAGCCCAAGACATAGCAGCGACCTCTGAGGTTTGGGGAAAGTTAATGGCATCTATATTACCAAATTGAAGCTTTAAATAGGTGAATACCACAACATCAACACATAATGATTGAAGTAGCAAAAGTCAGAACGGACACTTCAGAGAATGTTTTCCAAGGGGAAAAAAGTCACTTGGCTGTCATCGGAAATATGTCATTTTCTTCACTGTAGAGTGAGCTTGAAGGTGGTATATTTAGTTAGGGAGGCTGTGGACGGTGAACCCCCCACCCCCACCCCATTTTTGTAGGGTTTGATAGTTTGCTTTGGTTTTGGTCAGCCGAGCAATTTTTTTTCCCTGAAAAAAAAAATCGTTGAAGTGGATATTCATACTTTTGCTACTTTGATCATTATGTGTCGACATTGTGGTATTTGTCTATTTAAAGCGTTGATTTGGTAATATAGACCCAAGTTAATGATATCATCCCCAGCTCCTCACACAAGCTACAGTGACTTTCTCAGCAGGACTGGTTTTATACTATTTGGGAGGTTAATGGCAGTGGCCCCTACTAAGCCTGTGTCAAAATCCACTTATACAGCCTCAATATGTAAAGTCAGCCAGGCCTGGAGAAGCCCTGAAGGTCTTGGTATTCTGTAATGCATTTTATCTCTCCCTTCCCGCTATTTTGCTTTTATTGTTTTTTTTTCTTCTAATACATGACTAAACTGAGCAAGTGACAAGAGGGTGAGTTACCTTCATCCAGACAACCTCCACCAAGGCAGATATAAGCACATCCATGAACAATTCAAATGTCGGATTCTCATAAAAAGAAGGCGGCAATGTAATTCATTCTACTTTATTTCAAAGAGTTTATACACATTAAGATATTCTATGTTTCCTCAAATATATCACACTAGTCCTGAAAGCCAGAATAATTAGCAAGCAGCAGCAGGCAGATAGTCATTTTTCTTCATAGACACCCCCAGTGAATCTATCTACTCCATGCATATCAGGATTAAGTAGTATTAATCCTCCCAAAAGCATACTAGTCCTGCAAAGCCAGTAGAGACTGCTTAAAACTGAATAAATGACAAGAGCCTTGGTTACTTCCAGCCATCGAAACCCAACCCTATACCTCTCAGTTTCTTACCTCCAGAATCAGGGATAAATCCAAAACTAGTTTGGAATAGTTTTTAAAATATTAATATTATTAAAATGTTGAGTTGACAGAATGGGAAAATGTGAAATAACATAGATTTTTCTGAAAAAAAGAAGTCTAACTCTCTTGCCATTATCTAGTAGGTGTAATCCACAATTTTTCTCTACAAATTACCATATTTGGGAGGAACAGAACAAAGGTTTGAGCAAAAGACAGCAACAGTTTAAGACAAGAGTTCAAATGGCCATGCAGTAAGTTTAACCTTTACTAGTTTCTTTCTACAAAATCAGACACAGACAAGTTAACTTACCACATACCCAGACATTATTATTAAGTTGCCCTGAAATGATCAGAAGCATGCCATAAATATCAAATACACCTAGTCGATCACTACGAGAATCACATAAAAAATAAATAATATTTACCTCACTGCGTGTTCTGTCTCACAATTGCACCATTACTTTTACTGTTAGGAAAATGGGAGAATACCCTGAATCCATTCAATGTTAATAATTTTTTTAATACTTCATATTGATACAAACACAAAATGCTCAGATCACAAGTGTTGTGCCTTCCATTTGAATGCTGTAAGTCTCTGATCTTGGAATGCTCATGTGTAACCTGAAATTGCAGAGCACCTCCACCTGGGAGACCACCACTCATAGGTTCCAAGATTACTACTAGGCTAACTGCCCTTGCAGGCCATTTCAAGCCTAGCCAGTTACCCCATGTGAGAACCAAACCCATGTCCTTGCATTTGTAAGGTAAATACTTTAACCATTATGCCACCCTGTGGAAAAGGCATGGTTTACTGTTGCAAGTTGTAGTACTTTATTTATTTTTTAGAGACAAGAAATTACATATTTCCTAGCTCAAGTAAATAAACAAACACACAAAACAAATAAATAAATAAATTGGAAAGAGCATCCCTAGGCATTTGCCTAGCTGGCCTATGAATAAGGCCATCCCTGATCCAATTGGCAAAAGAAATTAAGGCAATTGTACCTAAAACCATAGTCAACTGCTACGCTGAAGTGAGGGGCATCAAAATGTGCACACATATGGTTTGTATCTGTTCGGTCATTCTCTTCTTGCTAAGGTTCATCTGTATTATCCCAAGTTCATATGGAAATTCTGTCATTCTGTTTTCATTATTTCTTCCTGGAATATTATTTTGTTTTGTAATTATATCACCTCATGGTTAAAATTATCTTCTGATCACTGATAATTAGTTGATTTAAACAGAAAATAAAATGCATGGATCTGATGAATTATAAAAAAAATAACCTATCTTAATATATCAGTTGCTATCCATGATGTATGTAGTGATATGTCTGTCAACATTAATTGCCTTTCATGAGTTTAAAGGTGTAAGGCTGCAAATTTTATAACTGACACCTAACAAGCATTAAACATTTATGACAAATGGATGCCTGCAATTAAGCATTAGGAAGAAATGTTTAAATGGTGCTGTAGTTGACAGAGCTGAAAATAAAATATTTGGAAGGTTAGAGTCATAGTTCTTACTTTATGTTCACTGTAAAACAGTTCTTTTAAATTTGATGGCTGGCATCAGAGATTAGCTTTCTGCAATCTTAGTCAGTATCAGTGGCTCAACAGGTAGCACAGTTGCCTTTGGTGCAGAAGGCTAAGGGTTATATTTATATACCAGGTAGATTGACTCCTGATAGAGCAGCATAAAGGGGGGTACTGCTCTCCTGAGTTTGTCTTCCTTTGCATGAGATGATAAATGAAGGTCACATCTACTTGAGTTGACATGAGCACAGTTGGATGTAAAATACCCCACAGTACCTATCAAAAAGAGTAGGGGTCTTTATTTATGTACAAAAAACTCTTGTGTACAACATATTTACGTGTTTACAAACATTTACATATTTACAAATATTTACAAATGTACAAATACATAGGTATACAAATCTATTTACAAATATTCATAATTTCTTTTACAATCATGCTAACTGTTCAACCCTATTAGACTCCCATTCCTTTTTCTATAACCACTACCTGATTTTACTTAATATTGTTGCTAATGTCCGTTTACCATTAAAAATTATTTCACTTTTAGCCTTTCATTCCATATAAAATAAAATAAATTTTTATCAATTCCTTTAACAAATTTTTTACTTCTTTTATTATAATATCATTAATTATTCATGCCCATGTTTATTTTATCTACTACTATTGTAGCTTTAAAAAAATCTTCTTTACATAGTTTCCCCCATATTTTTTTATTCATTTACCTTTTAAAAACACGTTCTGTAATTTCTTCTGCTTGTAAATTAAACATATTCAATCACTTTTCTTTTTTATATGGCATATTTCCTTTTATTGGCAATTTATCTATTACCAGTCTCCACAAACAAATCTTGGCATTCTACCTCCTGATTACATCATTTACTTCTTATTTTTATGGCTTTAATTGCTTCATCTCTTAGATTTCCCCATGTTTTTACATAGTAATATTTAACCATTGCATTCTTATGCCATACATTTCTATCTTTTTCTATATCACCATTTTTTTTTATTTTCCATAAAAATATTTTTTTTCTTGGCAGTATTTAATTTCTTCATTTGCACACTCTTCTTCTCTTTTACTTTTACCATACCCTCAAATTTATCATACTTATATTTATAATAGTGTACTATTAATATCTCATCTTTTTAATAATTCCACTTTAACACTTTGTACAAATTCAATGAAGCAGTATGTACCACTGGGTTAATGAACCCTACACCTCCTTTCCTTTTTTCAACATACAAAACTACTCTTTTTGCTGGGTTTAATCTAGAACTCCATATATATATTTTTAATTTATACTATACAAATACTTTTGGCAACATAAATACATTTGTTAAGCATGCTATTTTCAAATCAGTAATGAATTTAACAAATATGTTCTGACTTTTCCCGTTTTACCAATATAATTATTTTTTCTTTTACTACCTCCCAATTTATGTCTTCTTCATCACCTATTTCAGAACCTTCTTCTATGTCCTCTTTATTCCTTTTTCTAATCTAATTGTTCTTCTATTTCTGCTACTTTTAAAATTTATTCTCTTTCTCTCTCTTTTTATTTTTCCTTATTCTTATTTTCATTTTTGCAATCCATACCTAAATGTCCAATTTTGTTGCATTTATAACAGCAATTCATTTTTTGCATCGTGCCCCATTTCCCCAAAAGTATAACATTGTATTGTGTCACAATTACTTATCAAATGTCCTTTTTTCCCACAAAAATGTTTTGGATTGTCCTCAGTATTTTCTGACACTCATATTCCCCTCTACATTTATCATGCTTGATACACATATTTTTTTTTCTTTCTATTTTAACACAATATTACAATCACAGCCATCAGTTCATAATGCCCTTTTGGCATAAACTTTTGCAATGGCCAGCACTTCTTTACATGAAGTATTCAAATGTCTTTTCAAAGTCTTTCTTTCTACCTCTCTTTGAAATTGTGCATGCATTTTCTTTATTGTTTCACTGTTAAATTATTTTATCACATAAAGATTCTATGTGTTAGAGTCTCTCTTTTTTCATATTTGCCAAGAACATTTTCATTAAGAAAAAGACTCAAATGTAATGTCATATAATGTCTATTTGTTAAAAAGAATAAATTATATTACCTCATGTGCTTTTACACCCAAAGAAGCCATTAAATTATCCCACACTCCATACCTGTCCACCTTTTGTCTTCTTTACTTTGAATCCTTACCACATAATTTTGTTTTACATTTTTTTTCCTGTCATCATTTCTGATATTTACCTTCTACCTTCATTTACTTCCTCTGCATATATTTTCTTTTCCATCTCACCACTATTCTTCAGGATTGTCTCTACATCAATTTCTACATAATGCCCCCACCCCAGGAAATATCTCCTTCAATTTCTGGTTCACTCAGTATCACCATTTCTTTAAGTAAATCATCCTGCAATCCTCTTGACTGGAGGAGTGTGATTATACATTTGTCGTGTTCAGACACATCTCCATCAAGCAGACATCTTTGAAACATTTCCTCACAATCCTGCACACATTCTCTGGACTTGATATTTGATTCCCTGTCATTTTTTCTCACCTCTCCAGCATCTTCTTCTCTATCTGCCTCCCTGTTTCTCCAAGCCACCTCTACACCTGGAATGGAAACAAGAAGTGTCCTGCAAATTGGTCCTACTCACAAATAAATATGAGTAGATTTTATTTTTTTTATATTTGTAAACATTCAGACATTTCATATTATTTACATATATTCAGATATTTACATTATGTATATGAAGAACATCACTCAATACATCATCTTCTTTTTAAGTACCTCCCCACCCTTTTACTCACAACCAAAACCATATTTTCATCAATATTTTTGTCAATGTCCATTTGCAATTGTATTTGATCTCATTAAGCGTCTCGTTTCTTATTGTCCATGCTATATAAAATATAACTCTGTCCATTTTCTTTGTCCATAATAACCGTGTTCTATCGTGTTCATGTTTAACATTTCAAATTTCAAGCAATTGTTAACTAAATCATGTTTGCATAATTCTTTCCACAATTCTTGAATTCTTTCACATTTTAAAAATCCATGTTCTATAGTTTCAAACTCTTTATACTTATTACATATTCTGTCCTGTTTACTTCTGTATTCCATATTTGCTTTAACTGGTAATTTACCTACAGACAACCTCCACAAAAAATCATTACATTCTTTAATTATTTTATAATTTGTATATCTCATCATTATTGCAGTTTTCTTACATATTTCCCTTTCCAAGGATGAATAAAGTAAAATTATTTTATAATATTAACATACCATTCCTTTCTGTTCTTTTCTGTTGCATTCTTGATTAGATTCCTAAATACAATGTTACTATGAAATGCTTTCCTTTCTTCATTAATAACACTTTCACTTCTTTTCTGCATTCCCATTCCTTCCCAAAGTCCCTTGTATTTACCATATATTATTGTCTCAACCACATTTGTATTATCTTTCATAACTCTTTTTAATACTTTATACATATTTAAAGAATCGGTATATACAATTGGGTTTATCAATCCCAGCCCCCTGCACTTCTTTCATATATAAAATTCCTCTCCTTACAGGGTTCAATCTCAACCCCCAGATAAATGAAAACATTATTATCATCATAATTTCATTTTCATTTTTCACCAGTATAATGTAAATGTTTGCAACATTGGTTATTTTACCCAATATTATAGTTTTTATCCAATGTGCTTTCTTTCTATATGAAAATCTATATGTTTTCCAGAAAGCAAACATGTCTTTGATTTCTTTAATAATTTTGCCCCTTTGTTCATGTTTATATTCACTTCAACCAAATACTATAACCAATATGTCTGTACATTTTCATTATGTAAATTAGCTGAGCACAAACAAACAGTGCTGATTTCAAAAAAGCTCAGTGTTGTGTAGAAACTCCTATAAGCAAACCCAGCCTCTTCACACTCAAAAAATGGTTTAAATCTAGTGTTTGTCATGGGTGCTGGAAGCCATATGTACTCACAGTCAAGATTTTTCCATCTACTTATTCTGCCTGGCTGTGTGTATAAGCCTGTGCAGATCTATAAAGGTTTATGTTAAGAAACTGTGAAGATCTACACTGAGTGAGGTTATCCAGCAGCAAATTGACACAGCTATATTTTTATTGACTTTAAAGGTGCTGTTATGTGGAGTGTCTGATATTATTTTAATAAGGTTGGAAAAGGGGGAGATAGGAAAGTTGGAAATGAGAGAGAGAGAGAGAGAAGAGAATAAATACACAGAATGAAGACATTAGCAGAGTTTTGCTAAGAAACTGGAAGAGGAGGGGCACTATGTTATTGTGGGGGATTGACTCCCCCATTTTTTTTATTTTTTTAAGAGGGAAGTTGGTGAAGGAAGAAGGGAAATGGTATAGGAGAGAGAGCTAGTTAGGGGTTAAAGAACTGATGAAACATGAAAACCAGATAAGATAAACAGGAGCACTACAGTGGTCTGACGATTGGGGGATAGACAGACCCAGAGGTAAGGAGTAAGGAGATGCATGGTTTACAGCTAAAATCCCAGTCTGAAGGACCTCAGTTATCCCTCTCTTTGATAAGCCTTTATGAACCTTGAGAAAGGGACTCTGATGGTGCATGGTGGAGGCCACTTCAAGAACAATATTTAAGTACACATATTCACAGGACATCAAGTTTAAAACCAAGTCCTGGAAGAACAGCTTCAATGAAAATGCTGAAGATATAAACACATGTACCTGAAATCATCATTTATAACAAGGCATTCTATAATCTACATTTCCCATAAAGAACATAGTAACGCGGGCTCCTCTTAATTTCCGGTATAATATTTTTTTTTTATCTTAGCACTGAATAAGTCCTTGATCTTAACCTTAAACTTAAACTTAAGTTAAACTTGACTCTAAAAGCAATCTAGCCTTAAATCTAATCCTGACCCAGATTGCAACTTAAACCTTAAAGCCAATGGCTTGTGACCATACAGAAATACATCACCTAAATTTTCAGTCACTCGGTGTGACATGTAGCCCAAATGCAAACCTATGAAGTGGTAACAACGAAATGTCTTTGGTCACCTTCACAGAAACCTGCTCACTTGAGTCTGTGGCCAAAGTAAACTATGATTGTAATTTGTAACATCTCATTTTATAAATGTCACTATGCTACTATATGTCAACTGTATTGCTTTCAGAGTTTTTTCTTAAAAGTGTATATTTCTCTGTACATCTGTATACTAAATATAACTTTTCATGTTTCTTTTGTCAGTCTTGATATATACTTTTATCCTGTCCTTCTCTAGTATATTTTTTTCCTTTTAATGCACTTCATTTATCTTTTAGAAGCTTCATTTTTGCTAAATAGTCTTCATATGTTACCTGTTTAACATAATCCAATCTACAGTACATTAAACCACTTAATGGTTTGTTAATACCAGGAATTCAATAAACTCTGTGTAGCTTTGCGTGAAACTGCACTGAGTTTATATGTAAGCACGATGAGCAGCAGTGCTAATTGCATAATCATGCTGCTTATCATGTTTGCATGAATACAAGCAAGGTTTCATGGTCAGCAATACTGCTGCCACTACAAAGCCATGCAGAGCAGCACAACCACAAAAACATGAAGCATTCAAGGCTGTCAACAGGCAAAGGTTCTCTGCAAGATTGGGCAGACAGACATAGTGACCACTAGGGTTGCAAAAACTGCAACAAGAGCAGTAATAATGCAGTAAAAAATGTGGACTGAGTGCAATGTACATAACTACCATTATATGCAGAGCAAAGTAATGGTGGGACAGCAAGGGCAAATACAATGAAACATACACTAGGCAGGGATAAGTGTGCTGATGAAAATGGGAAAGGCATGAATGACAGGAATGAAGAAAGAGGAAGAGGGCATGGTAAATATAGCAATGTCCCCAAGATAGTATATGCCAATGTATGTACACTTCCAAGACAAGTCAATAGCATGACATTAAGCACATATGTAGATAGCACAGTATGTACTGCTGTTTACACCTCTTGTGTGAGTATGTTATATCATCACACATGATAGTACATATATATATATATATATATATATATATATATATATATATATATATATATATATACACAATGGTCTCACAAGGTTACATGTTAATGAAGTTGAACGATTGCAATATTTACATGACTGACATGCTCACTGGATAGTACATATAGCAAGGATGGTATATGCGATAAGGGGTATGTGCATAGTGTGAATATCTGCAGAAATTACTTGTTTGAATATGACTGACATGTCTGCATACCTCTCAACCAATCATGGGCAGAAACCAACACACCGCTGGACAAATGTAGACAGAAAATGGCACAATGAGGGACATTTTTTAAAATAGAACAACCATTAATGTGTGGCATTGACAGAATATGTGACTGTAACTTATTATACATGTTGTAAAGGAACAGTCATGTACAACTGTGATGATTGTCAGTATTCACCACCTATTCTACAAAAATGACTACTTTTTGGAGGGATTAAGAGGGACAGTGTTAAACCTTAAGTTAAAATCAGTGGCAATCCAGTCCAATTGAGAATTTTGCATGACATACAAGTCACAATCAACACCTGCTAAAATTGACCCCATGCTATCAATGTTGTCACTGAGCTGTGTATTTACTGGGTGCAACACAGCAAGACGTATCACAAAAGCATCTGGAAGAACACCTTGAAAGGAAGTTTACACTGACTAATACTAATGGGTATGCATCTCAAAGAATAGTTCTGTATGGCTGACAAGATGTGTGGGAGCTAACTGTGCCAAATGTGATACGCTTGACTAAAGTATCCTTAGCTGAGATAGGTATTGGCTATATGGATAACAACACTTACAAACAACACACTATTATGATTGGATTCCCTACACACAGCTATGTATTGCATGCATCTGCCACATGTAATAGCAATGAATATTGTGTGAAGCATCACCAAATGATGTGTTAAATAAGAAGTGATCCATTATAATGAATGGTACAGCACTATATGAGACTGGTGGAAATGCATCAACTATGCTGATGTGCACAGAAATACATCAGTATAAAATCTAGTGTAACTGGGAGTGAAAGCTGTCACTATGATATTGTACACATACCAAACAATACATGAAGCACCCTCTATAATTACATGTTAAAACTCAGCACATATGCCACTTGATCAATGTCCTCCTGACACTGCCATGAACATGTTATACTGCCATGAAATTCTGACATACACCCATATGTGTTCATGCAAATTATCAAGTTTAATACTGATGTGATGTAGTTGTACACCCATGATGCAGTAGTCACACTGCAGTTGTACCTATGCCACAATTGTACTTCAGGCTGTACATCACCTCAAAATAAAATGTTTGGTCTGAATCACATGCACCACAGTGGAAATGTTAACACAGTCATACAACTCAACCTATTTTACATAATTACATAATTTATACATCATATGCTTTATATGTTTATCAGTGGAAATGTGTGGTTGAGGGCCCTGACACCATATGTTATGGACACATTACAGCTGAGGTGGGGTGCAATTCATGCAGAACAGTTGATGACACACATGCTGACAGTCACACAATGCTACTGGAAAACACCTGTATAATCCTTCTGAAGAGCAACACAATAGTGTACATAATGAATTCACCAAGGTTCTAACTGAATATCAAGATGTCATATATTTGTCTGTATAACAGCACTACAAAATGTGGATGAACCCACGCATATGTCCCCATGTAATCAGTAGGACCTAATAGGGCTGTATGTCAGATGACATTTCCAGTTGCTACGTATACACCTGCACACCTGTGCTATACTGCATCTGTCTCTGTACTGGCTGCAGGACAACCATGTATAATGTTGATATATTGCAGTAGAAGAACACATGCCTAAGGCAACAATGCACATAACATAATCCAGCGTCACCAGTCCTCAGGAGGCATATTACTGCAGCTGTTGTAGAAGGAACATAAAACCAAATGGCAGCTGCAGCCATCAGTACAGTAGTTCAAATCACAGATTGGAAAACACTGTTGTAGGGATACAGAACATCCACACCTCGATAAGCATATGTGGATGACAACATTGACATATTAAATGTTCAAAGGGTCATAAAATATTACTAGGCTGCTGGCCAAGAACACTAAAATCCTAGCCATTATTATACTATTTTAACACAAATCACTACAGCTATGTAATGGTAGATAGTAGGGTGTGTGTGTGTGTGTGTGTGTGTGTGTGTGTGTGTGTGTGTGTGTGTGTGTGTGTGTGTGTTGATTGCATTAGAGACTGTCTCTGTCCATATGAGACATGCATGACTCCATGACTGAATTAGCAATCACACAATCAAAGGTCTGGAGATGACTTGCAGAGGGCCATGGAGGGGCTCTGCTTCACGATGTGTACATGCATCTTTGAGAAAATGACATCCTCAGTGTTCTGCAGAATGGATGTTATGTGAACAGAGAGAAAAAAAAGGGGATGTTGGATTCAGGTGGCTATGTAACAGGTTCTCTTGAGTAGGAATCAAATAAAAAGAGATCCAAAACATCATACAATGACTATAATATAGCATCTATGACTCACACATAACAGTTAACTGAGGTCAGATATGAACACCACACCTATGTAGGTATAGATAATGTACACCAGACAATGTAAAACTAATGCCACCACAGAAGTTTGACTTTAACACTGTCATAGTTCACTTATTAGGGGATGACATCATCAGTATATACTGAGAAGATATTTGGGTGGGAGTTTCTGTCATTGCTGTGGATTCACATCCTGGTGCAAAATTATCTCCAGACATTGCTATGGACTCACACCCTGGTATAATGTCGTCTACAGACTGATAGTTGAATGAAGAGACATAGACACAATCAAACCTAATGCTATCAGAACTCTCTCTAGTTACACAAGCTGCAGAACATAGTACGTAAAACTAGTGCCACTGCACAACTCTGCTTTTAGCAGTGTCAGAGTGCACTTTATAGAAGTTGAAATCATCAGTGTATACAAAGAATAAAATGTTGGCAGAAGTGTCTGACATAACTGTGGACTCACATCCTGGCATAAAATTGTCATGAGACTAATAGCTGAATAAATGTACACACAAGTTGATTGCTGTGAGATCAGGAATTAGTATCTTCTGAATGATGTTACTTGAGTGACGGTGGCAGGTCCTAGATTCATGCTTTTCTGAGTACACACACACACACACACACACACACACACACACACACACACACACACACACACACAAGCTGACTGCTGTCAGATCAGAACCTTTACCTCTCTCATTGCTCAAAACCAGAGAACACACTACTTAAAGCTCAACAAACTGTAAAACTCTGTTTTTAACACAGAGTGCACTTTATAGAGGATGACATCACTAGTGTATGCTGAGAAGAGGATGTTGAGAGGGCTGTATGAAATTGCTGTGTAGTCATGTAGCAGTGTAAAATTATCTTCTGAATTCTACTTGAGTGAAGGCAGCAGGGCCTGGACAGATGATCTTCTGACTACACACACTCTCAGGCATAGACACACACACACACACACACTGAACTGACTGATGTGAGAGTAGAACCCCTTCTGATCTAATAACACAAGCTATTTCAATTTTTTTTACAATTGGTGTCAGGATGGCATTAGCTAAGTAAATGTGATCAGGACTGAAAATGTGAATATCAATGTTTACACTAAAGTATGTGTCTTCCCAAAATTGTATCAGAGACATCCAACTCTACAACTAGTAGCTGTTTTGCTGGCCTCACTGGAAATCACAAGTTAATAGTGTGTACAGCCACCTACAAATGACAGAGGGTGGTACATCTATTGAAATAAGTATGACTTAGTAGATATGATGACTATTTTTGCAGGGCTGGATATCCTAAAAAGTGTGTGCAGTATGCTTCTTCACAGTATGGATGGTTTCCACATCATTAGATGAATATTTCATCTATCATCACCTGAATATGACACAAAGGGAATCCTATAGCATATTATGGAATCTTTCACACCACAGGAGCACTGGTCACCTATTGAATCAAGGTAACATGTTTGTATTATCCATCATCAGTGTCATGTCAGTGTGCAGAAACCGTGAGATGACCTGTACATTCATCAGTCTAAAAGACACACACACACACATACAAAAAGGGTGGGAATGAAGGGGTGTATACAAAGAGAGATGGACATAGACATAAAATGTTTGGTCTAATGTAACATTCATGGACATGTTTTTGGTCTGTCCTCTTTATTAAGCTGGCATGCTCTACAGCATGATGTGACTGACATAGGGGTAAAGAAGGGTTAGTAGAGGGACAGCAGGCTTATGACAAGCAGAGCAAGGTTGGATAAATATGTCATAGTTGTGGGGATGGATGTCACTTCAAATACTCATTGTTGGACAATATTCAATATATCTCCATGAGCACTCATAACAGTGGCAAATGTTAAGATATGCATGATTAAACATATTATAGATATATAAAACTACACCAAATAATTATGTGAGATGCATCTAGAATCAAACAGTTGATGCTATGGGCAAAAAAAGAAATCTTTGGTGAAGTGATTTATGTTAATAAACCACATAGGAAGCTGTCATTTTTAACATCAAGCAGTCTAAAGAACTGTCAGAGTAACTGCTTCAAAGGACTGTATTTTACTCTGTTTTAACAGCGTATTCTACAGGTCAGTCAGTTTAAGCAGCATTGTGTGGAGATAACTGGACTAGTGTGGCTGATGGTAAAAACTCACCAGGTTTTTCCATAGGAAGCGAAGAGCCATTCACCACAGGTCACATTGGTGTGCAATACCAAACTCCACACAAATACAGAGGACAAAAAGTAAAACTTTTTTATGGTCCATTTCTGGCAATGTGTGGTTTGTGATTTGTTTTTTGAAGATTGAAGGTGTGAAAATGGGGTAGATAGAAAAGTGATTTAATAGTGGGGCAAACAGAGGGAAGAACAAAAGGGAAACAATAAAGGAATTTGCAGGAGGGAATTAGGAAAGAACCATAGATATCCACAACTTCATCACAGTAATGGGCACATGTAGAGAATATTTGATGAATTTGAACTGCCACCACAACACATATAAGTGACAACAACACAATGATGTTGTATAGTCATTTCAACCAAATTAAGTGTGTTGAGAAGGAACACGTGAGGTGGAGAGCTATGTATGGGACATATTTTTTTGTTGGACATATGCCCATTTTTTTCTGTTGGATATCAAAAAGAGAGGAATTTGGGGAAAGGATCATAGGAATGGAGGGTCATCTAGGTCAGGTAGGGGAGGAAGCAGGTGCAGACAAACAGAACAAACAAGACAGATACAAGGATGGTGTATCCAAAAGACTGTGGACACCATGATTAGGTATAGTTAGGGGACATCAGAGGCACATGCTTCTCAAGTGTGAGAATGGTGAGAATCTAGTCTTCACCTTTAGAACTGTTATCATTGTCCATTTACTCAGTTCCTTGTGAGACTGCTTGATGTGGGAGTCTCTTTTCTATTTTAATGAGCAACCATTACAGGCAGCTGATGTGGGTATTAAAGACAGCTTTATTAGATTATGCACCATACCTGGCAGCTCCTGGTGGATAGATATAATCACCACCTCCACTAATACTCCTAGGCGGGGGACCACCACACCAGCAGCTGGGGCAACTCTACCTGATGTAGATGGATCAGGTAGTGTAGGAGCTGTGGAGGCAGTACTGCCAGGTTGTGTCTCAGAGATACTAGGTGTTGATTTGTCAGCCAGTGGAGGGTTGGCAGGCCAAGCTGCAGTAGATGGACAAAATCTCTGTTGTGGAAAGCATGTGGTTTGTTGTCAGAAAAGTATGACATCAGAACTGTGTGATTCCAGGTATCCCCCCCCCAAAAAAAAAGAGCAACGGATAAGTGGTGGGATGAGACAAAAAAGAAAATAGAATATTAGAACCATGAAATGTCGCATTCATGCTTTACTAGAATAAATATGTTATTTTTATTATAGTAGATACAGAGCTTTCAAAATACTAAAATGATTGTAAATTGTTACAAGTAATCCTTGGAATATGCCCAAATTCCATTTATGCTTTAATAGATACTACAGATTAATTAAATAGCATGGCATTAAAGCCAACATTGCTGCATTTCAAATGTAAAAATGACACTTGTTGAATGTGAATCTATAGGTTACTTCTGAGAACTGAACCCACATAATCTGAATATACTGTTAAACTTACCTAATACAATTACCAAGAGCTACCAAAGAAAGCATGCATGCTGGCTGTTACAGTTAAGATATACATACTGAAGCTGATACTGATCTATGGAATCACAATATGTATATTATTATCAAGGTCAGTTGTGTTGCACACATACTCCTTGCATCTATGAGTTGCTCCAACCTATCAGCATGTGCCCCCCTGCTGATCAATATTTCCTCTGCAGCTGTAAAATAAAAAATGAAAGAGCAGACATGAAAGTGTTATGCATACCAATCTTGGCTATCTACAGCATTCAATATCATTAAAGTTGTCTGATCTGTATGATTACCCAACTGGAGGTGTCAGCAGTTCTAAACTCATCCAGCCATTGGTCTAGTTGTGCCTGCTTGCTCAACTTTAGATCACTGTAGTATTGCCTACACTACTCTCCAGTATGTGGTATGCCAGTTCCACTGGAGACAGCCTTCTCTAGGCTGTGCCAAGCCTCAGCCTTGTATTGAGACCTGATATAGTTCACCTGCAGCAGCTTATGTGGAGTACAACAAATATTTTTAACTCCTTCACAACCCTCTTCTTTGCCCTGAATTTGGCACCATCCTTCCCATCTCCTGTCAGGTCTGCAAAGGTCCTCCAACAACAGTTGCAATGTTTTACTGCCAGTTTGTGATATCACATTTTATGACAAGTGCTCAAACATGCACAACCATGCCAACCACATTTTCATGATGGTAAGCAAAGAGAAACATTTCCAAACAAAGAGGAGGGGAGTTTATGCAACAATAATGATGATGTGACATTTCGCATTGATTTATGGCATCATTGCTGCTATACCTTGTCACACTTTATCCACTGGTCAACACTGAAATGTTAAGTGACTTGGCTTTTAAGCCATGACTTTGAAGAGATAAATAGGATGACTTGGCAGATACTTTTTGGGGACTTACACATTGTTAAAAGTAATTTGTACAATGTGTGATTTTAACCTGTGTAAAAGAGAATGCATACGTTTCCACACAGGTGATTGTTCTTCATTGCCACATAAAATGTGTTTACCAATCATGGTCATTACAGATATACAGCTTAAATAGTGACTGTTGTTATATTTCAATTAGGCCTGTATGTCTGTGACATTAAAATATCCTCCCTTAGACATTATTAGGTTTGAAGCAAGACTCGTGTCTGACAATATATTGGACATGGATAGACTTGCATGACTTTAGTAACAGTGTTTGGAATTTTTATACAAATCTCAAAATACATTCTGTTTTACAGTTATATTTGTGTTATAGGAAGGGTGTAGACGAATGTCAGTAAACTGAGCCCATCAGAGATATGCAACTGCATTTTTTTTATTAAATAATCATCGTTGTGCTAAACAAGTTACACACATAATACTTTTGTACCTACTAATACATGTGTATGTAAGCAGTAATTATACCTTTCTGTCAATCAGCATGCCATACATTGCCATTAGTATGTTGAATAACCTTTATAATCAAAGTTTTGAGAAAATTTGCAGTGGGACACCCTTACTAAAAAGGTGGAGTCAGCTGAATTCAAACCCAGGCTCACTTGTGTCCCAGTCATGATCTTAGGACACTTACACCTGGAGCCAAAGGGAAGATAAGAAAGCAGCAGAATTACCCACACTCTTTACTTTCCAAAGTGCTGATAGCTAAACATTGTGCTGAGCCTGTTTGTGCAAAGGAAGGTGAACTGGATTAAAATTTTCACTTTTTTCCTTAAGTGCTGAACCTTGTTTGCACATCAGTAGGCAACTCGTACATGTAAAAGGCAATAGCGAACATATATTATTTGTATAAATACTCATTATGACAAATCTGCAGTAACAACAACTACTGTAGGACTCCACTCTCACTTTTCCCATGTTATCCCTTTATTTATCTCGATATATTTACTCCTTGTCCCACAAAGAGAGTCAGGTAACAGGTGGATTTTCTGCAGTCATTACCATCCATGTTGTTGACCACAACACAATGCTGCTAAGTGTGTTTACACTTTGTAAAGCAACTGACATTAAATGTTATGGTTTTTAGCAACAAATTATGTTTGTGCTATACCAACCGCTTGACACATGGAAAAAAATGCAGGATAAAAAAGGGACAAAAAAGTTTAAACATTTAGACAGCTCAGGATTTGAACTATCAAACTACTTTATTTACACAGCATAGTTTTAGTGAGTTATCTCTCTTTACCATAGGCACAGCTTTGCAATAGCAATCAAATAACATGCATATAAGCAATTAACATTTCAAATCCAGTATTAAACAGTTCATACAGTTTTAGTTTATTGTAAATGTCTACATAGCATATTCAGTGGAATGAGTGATCATACATTATTTATGAATATGTTTACAGAACTGCAGCTCTACCTTCTCTTTTTTTTTTGGAGCTCATTCCTGTATTTTTGCTTTGCTATTAGATGTGAAATCTTTAGTGCATGCTCACTCATTTTGCTTTCAGGTTGTAATACAAATACATAGCAGTCAACAGTAGTTTTCACTAAAAGCAGGAAACTGTGCTATTGTGCCAAGGAAATATACATGTGGTATATCTGATTTTGTTTAACAGCTCATTGCAGTTAGTTTCACACTTTGCAGGTGTATCCTGACTCACACACTCACTTTAACGAAGGCTGTCTGTGCATTACTGTGTTTTGCTTCAGTTACTGTCATCATTCACAGTTATTTATTTATTTGGCTCTGTTTACTGGGAAAGTCCAACTGGGTAATGCCCATTTTCAGCGGAAGCCTGGAGAGAAAATCTCCATTTACTAGCACTTAACAATGATGTAGAGGCTACACTATGTTTACATCTGCTACACAAAGTCAAAAATTTGGTATTCAGAAATTCTAATGAGTCATTTGCGTCTTCAGAGTGCTCAGAAGGCTTTATCTTTACTGAAAGGTAACCATGTAGCTAGGCAACTTGAAGGCAAAGGAGACTGCTTTCAGTCATGAGTAATGCTCAACTTGTGAGAGAGTAGGGATAAGTACACTTTTTGGAATGCTTTTTTTATAGTTGGTATTTCAGTTGCATGGGCCAGTTTATTTGCTAAACTGCATAAATATATATTACAAATGTCAGTCATGTCAGATATTGATGGCATTTCTGGACAACTTACACACACCAGTTAGGCAGGTATCTGTCACTCATTCATATTCTTATACATTTATTTTTGTCTTACAGTTTCAACACTTACCTTGACGGTCCTGAAGTTACAACTGTTGTCATCTGAGGCTGACACTGTCTGATGCTAGCAGTATACACCTATTAGAAGGGGAAGTGAAGGTTGTGAGCATTGCCTGGCCTCAGTTTTTCTGTATACATGTGCATAGGATGAAAGGTATATCCCTTGCGTGGTAAGCATATGTGCTATCCATTGCCTATTGGCCAGGGCCAGGGCATAATGTGCATGCCTACATCTACCTACACACACAGTAGATGGGGTCCACCTCTGACTCCTCACCTATGTGTGAATGTGCCAATTTTGACAGTGATGCTGGAACATTTGCTCCTAGCCCTTTGTGCTGCTGCTGCAGCTGTTTTTGCAAGATGATATTGTGCAGGATAGCACAGACAATGATAATTTCAGCCCAAGTAGTGGGATAATACTGCAGACCTCACCATATGTATCTAGACTCTGAAACTGTGACTTCAACAGCCCAAACACATGCTCCATGATATTTCTTGCTTGAGCATGTGCCTCATTACAAAGTTCATCCGTTACTGGGTCTGCATTTCTCACGTGTGTCATCAGCCATGATTTCAGTGTATCCCCATGCATTCCCAGTAAATGGCCTTGTAGCACATCACCCCTGGAGAACATCTGTTGGAGCTGTAATGTGTGCTAGATATGGGAATCTTGGTGACTACCAGTGTTGCCAGCACACACATTCAGGATGATTCCTCTAGCATTGCACATGACCTGGCAGTTAATGTACTGGTATCCCTTTTTGTTGATGTTGACCCTTACTTGTTGCCCAGATCATGCTTTGATCTCAATGTGAGTCCAGTATATGCTACCCAAGACTTAGGGAAAGTATGTTATGGAGTAGAACTCCTGCATAGTTCTAGCTCTGTCCTCAGGGGTAGGGGAAGTACTTATAGTCATTGAAATGCTATTGCATAGCATTCTAAAATTGGCATAGGATGCAAGATGCTGATGCCTGTGTCACCACCAGGATGTCCCATGTGAGCCACTGAAAAGTTCCTGTAGCTAATATTTTAAGTGCTACACATACCTTGGTCTTCACAGGTATTGGCCCATCTCAGTTTGGCCTTACTCTTAGGTGATGATGACAGATGTTGAGGAGTTTCTGTAGTGTGTCTCTATCTACCCTGTAGCACTCTTCTATTTCTACTTTATGCAGACCATGGAAAGCTAAGCAGGGTCAAAATACCCTTCCCCTCCTTGCCTGAGGTCTGTCATCATCTACAGCAGCATAGACTTGAGCCTGTTGCACATAAACATACAAAGGAACAGCAGCAGCCCCTAACATTTTTTCTCTCCAGTGTAATTTCTGTGGCTGTATTCCAATAGGTTTCGGAATACAAGGCAGATGGCCACACTAAGTGTACAATATTGCTTTATAGCTTGTTGAATAGCTCCTCCATCTTGAATTTTTTAAAATACATTTTATATTGAATTTTTGATGAAAATACACTTTAACAACAAAATATTGAACTTCAAAACATGAATAAACAAAAACTATATACAAGGTCCATAACAGATGCAATTTCATAGTTATTACATTTTATCCAGAAGTTTTCCAAGTTTTATCCATGATAATTGTTTATGAGTAACATTTGAAGTTCTTAAGTCAGTAGTTTGTAATTCTCTATTACAAACAATCTTACCTTATGAAAGAAAATGTTTGAGTGAGAGGACTTTTTTACATTTCCAATTTAAAGTGATAGTTTTCCTTGCAATTGCAAGAAGAGACCAGAGAAGGTGCACTTGAGTTCTTGGAATACAAACTGGCATTGGTGCATTAAATAACAACAAGGAATCTAGTAATTCAAATTTGTCTGACTACAATGCTTTAGAGAAGTCAGACCAGAATGGGGTTATCATCTTACAATTCAGGAACATATGTACCTAGTCTGTGTTTAATATTTTGCCACATCTCTAGCATTCATAAATATCCTTTTTCACTATCAAAGCAACTTTGTGAGGTGTAATAAAACTACTACGTATAAACATCCATGTAAAGATTTTCTAGGATGGAGATGAAGTAATATTATTGACTGATTTAAATATTAGAGCTTTCTTGCTCTCAGAAAAATACTTTTATTAACTTTTTTGGATAATTCCATAAAGATTCATCCAAAATTGGGAAGCCAGCTCTTAGAATTTTGTAAATCTTTGACAAAGATATACTATTGTTATTATTTAATGTGTTTAACTCACAAAAGAGGGTTTGTGTTTTAGGTAATATACTTGTATTTGAATTTAGGAATAATTGTAACTCATTAGAAATGTATTCTCTAAATATTTATATATTTAGCCAATTAATATGATTTGTTTTGCATTTAGCTATAAAAAAACAATTCATATATGTTATTATTGTTTAAAAATGGATGCCAACATTCCAACCCATTCTCTTCCAGTTCTTTTATTTTATAGTACATATTGAAAGAGTCAAGACATCCTTTTGTACAAGCAATGGGAAATATTATAAATAATACATTTGATGAGATGTAGTTACTGTGCATTATTTTCTTAAAGTTATTCAAAATATAATTGATGAAAGGAGTAAAATTAGTATTTTTGTTGATATTGTAAATGAAGTTTTTAATGGCTAAAAATATTTTGTGATTTTCTGAAAGAAGATCATAATCCATAACAGAAATATTAATGGAAGGTAGGATGGCCTTATGTATGTTTTTCCAATTAGAAATATAATTAGTGTTTAACTACTGGCACATTACATTAAGGATAAATGATTCTGTGTATAACTCAATATTTTGGAAGATTATTCCTCCTTTGTCCCAACTTTTGTAGTGCCACACATAGCCTATTCTCAGTTTTTGAAGATGCCATAAAAATTGTGCCAACAAATAATTCATTTGTTTAATTTGTTTTTTTTTTTTTGAAGGAGAGGCTACCAGGGTTTGTAGAAAAAAAACATATTTTTGGCAGAATAAGCATCTCTATCAAAGATAGCATTTCTTCCATAATGAAAATCATTTTATTTTGATTTCCCAAATGTTTTTGATGGTATAAAATGCATTCTTCTAATTTATTTTTATGTATGTATTCCAGTTAGATTTTATGATCACACCTAAATATTTGAGTTTATCATTTGCCCAATTAAATTCATTGTGAGTTTTCAAAACATAGCTTATTTTCTTATTTATTAATAGTGTTTCCGTATTATGATTAATTTTTAAACCTGATATTTTTTTCAAAAGCCTACAGTGAGGGTTCAATACAGTGAATAGAGGAGTCAATGTCCTCAATTGTTAATAAAATATCATCTGCAAAGAGTTGTATTTTGGAACAATGATTTATATTGATAGAAAACTAATTTATATTGGGATTAGCTCTTATGTAGTTTGCAAAACGTTCTATCGATAGGGCAAATAATAAGGGTGATAACAGAAAAGCTTGTTTTGTACCTTTTAATATTTTTAAAGGATCTGACAGAAATGCACTAATTTTAATATATGATATGGAATCTTCATATAATCTACTTATTAATTCACTAAAGTCAGTGGAGAAATGATATTCTTTAAGTACTTTGAATAGATATGGCTAACTTACAGAATCAAATGCATTATCTAAGTCTAAACTAATGATTGAAAGTTCCTTTTTCTTTTTATTTGCAAAATCTATTAGGGAAAAAAGTCTGATAACATTATCTTGCACCTTCCTATTTAAAATTAAACCTGTCTGGTCATCATCTATTAAATTTGGCATCAATTTGTTTAATCTCTTTGTGAGAATTGAGGTAAAGATTGTATACTCTACATTCAAAAGGGAGATGGAATGATATGAAGATACTAATTTGTGGGCTTTGTTTTGTTTTAAAATAGGAGAGATCATGGCATATTTACATGAAGGAAATTTACTTTCATTGTTTCTGAATTCCTCAAATGCTTCCACTAATATCTTTAATGTGCCGTCTGGAAGTATTTTGCATAGCTCTGGTATTAATCCATCTAACCCTGGAGCTTTGTTGTTTTTGAGACTTTGGATATATTCCTTTAGTTCTTTTATTGATATTGATTTAAATAGTTTATCATTTTGTACTTTTGTTAATTTGTTGTTGTTCTCTTTTAAAAATGTATCTCTTAAAAGCTCACTAGTTACATTTACATTCATTTTATTCATTCCTTCATGGTGTCTCCTAAAAATCTCTAAAATGTCTTTTAGGTTATTCTTGCATTTCAACTTATTTCCAGTAGTGTCAAGAATCTCTTTAATGTGCTTAGTATTTAAGAGGCTTTTAGATTCAACTGCATGTCTATGCATATTTTGGGGGGATTTATTGAATATGATTATAATTTAAGTCTCTCTAAATTTATTGCAGCTTTATGATTCAAAATGTCAGCATATTTTAAGGTTAGTTGTTTTAGTTCCAGGTTTGTGCTTATGTCTTTAGTACAAAAGTGACTTTTTATTGTGTCAATTTTCTTTTGTAAGATTAATAAGTCTTTTTCCCCAATCTTTTCTTTTATTTAAGTACCAACTTTTAATTTTTCCAAATATATAGGATTTTAGTATTTCCCCCATAAGATGGCTTTAGAGGTCATATTATTATCGTTTAGGTAGAGGAATGAATTCAGTTCCTTTAGTAACCAATCTTTAAAACCAACTATTTTAATGATGTAGGCTGGAAATCTCTATCAAAAGATTAAATCACTGGGTTTAAAAGTCACTTTAAAGGCAATAGCATTGTGGTTGGACAAAGGACAAGAAGTTATTGAGACCTCATGTTGTTGTTGTTGTGTCTTTCGGCTTTTCCCGGTTAGGGGTTGCCACAGCAAAACTCAGGTCCGCTAATGATTGTCAGTAGATTTTTACGTGCCAAGTTGCCAGCTCTGACACACAACCTTCAACGAAGGTATGCCCATTCACGCATGTCTCCACACAGAAGAAGCTCTAGCTGAGAATCGAACAGGACAACGTCTTACTGTGAGGCGACAACACTACCGCAGCACCACCACGAGACCTCATGTACATTTGAAAATAAACTGCCTGATATGGGTTCTTATTACTTGATCAAACGTTTAGGTTAGCGAATACCTAAATGTCGATCTGGTAATAGCGAAAGCAAAAAGCCATGAACAGCCAATTGAATTCAGGGAAAGAATTCCCTTGGCCATTATATGGATTTTGTCCCTTTCCCCACTGTAGAGCAATCTTAGAGCTGGTATATTTGGTTGGGGGGTGGGGGGGGTGACACCTCCACTTTATTTTGGTTTAATTTTTTTTTCTTTCTTTTTTTTTTTTTTGTGGCCGAGGGAATTCATTCCCTAAATTAAATCGGCCATTCGCTGTTTTAATTTTTTGATATTACCAGGTCGACGTTTAGCTATTCACTAACCTAAACTTTCAATCGGGTAATATAGATGCGTAGGATGCAAGTATTTTATCAATAATGATTTGTGTACTGAACCTATATGAGTAGTGCATTTATTTTAGGGATTTTGGATCCTTACTTTCATAAATATCTCTCAAAATTGTGGAAGAAATAAAGCTGTTTAACTTTTTGGCTGAAGCAGACATTGAAAAGTTCCCTACTTTAGAAGTATCTTTTGATAAAACAATGCAGTTGAAGTCTCCAACAT
Source organism: Protopterus annectens (assembly GCF_019279795.1). NCBI lineage: Eukaryota > Metazoa > Chordata > Ceratodontiformes > Protopteridae > Protopterus > Protopterus annectens. The sequence goes on from NC_056728.1 coordinate 1,906,604,141, forward strand.
ATATAATTTCACCTCTGAATAAAATTGCAATTAATTCAAGATATTTACTGGCAATTTTGACACCAATACCAGGTATCCAGTATGTGTTTGCCAGTGTGATATACTTTTTTATTTATCTCTAGTATAACTAAGCTTAACATACAATTTTTATCTGAATATGAATCAATTATTTTAGGAATAGGTGATGATTTTTTCCATAAAATTATAATGCCTCTCCTCTTGGACTTATAATGTGACTCCACCAGTATTGAATAACCATTAAAATATATTTTATCTAAATCTTTTTGAATTAAATTAGTTTCTTGTAAAAAAGCAATATCAACTTTGATTGTAGGTATTTAATTAAACTTCTTTTCTTAATAGGGTTATTAAGACCATTTACATTTATTGATATGCATTTATAAGTAGACATTATTAGGATTAGCTTTGTAAGCATTAGATTCTGCTATGGACATGTAACTTGTTTTAAACATAACTAAACTAAGTTTGAAACTAACAACATCTCTAACCATGGAAAACCTGGTTCCTGGTATGATGAAAGATTCATCAAAACCACCCTCTACCAACATGAAGTTGGTAAGTTAAACATTGCTATCACTGCTGCCTTTGATAAGTTAAAATAACAGATTACGATTGTAGGAGGCAACCCTACAAGAGTTCTTGAGGTACGGCTTTCATCGAATTACGACAAAACTTGGTTGAATGTCTATATATTCACAAACAATTAGAAGAGAATGTAAATAATGGTAACTATTTAAAGCAACATCAACTAAAACATAGCTTATTTTCATTTCCTGTTTGTCTTCCAAATATCTCATTAACAGACTCTTATATTGCTACTATTTGGTCAGAAAGTTTTGTGATAATTTCCTTCAAATCATCAATCTGTTTCTTACTTTCTTTTTTCATATTCTCCATAATCTTTCCTAATTATCCATTTTTATGGAGAGATCTTGAATATTGGCAATAATTGTTTGCAAATCCTTCTTCATAGAATTGTCTTGAAGAGAAGCCTCTGAGTGACTCATGTCAGTTCTGATCTGTGACAAGCTGTAAAACGTCTGAAAGGAAATGTCTCCAGAAAAGAGTTTTGAAATTGATAATTCTTCACAATAGTATTCCCATAGTATTAAGGTTATCATCAGAGAAAAAAATTCTTCAGAGCTTTTTATATTAAACTGCTGAAATCCTGTTAGAAAACATCTTTTAAGGCAGAGCAGTAAAATTGTGCTGTTATCTGCTTGGCATCCTTGGCCATGCTCCCCATTTTGTATTTTTTGATCAGTATATAATTCCGCTGCTTATCCAGTAATTAGTATGCCACAATACTTGCCATGTTTGCACAACTCTACACATTGCATAGAGCCACTTAATGAATTCAAATTGGCATACCATTGTGTGTGCATTGCTGTGCAATGCACACATGCTTTCAACAGGAAGTGTAGGGTTTATTGAATCCTGAACAATATTCTTCATTAATTATTCACTTTGCAAAATACATTGAAATATTTTCCTGCAGAAGAATGGCTAGTTTTTTTTTTTACACTTATTTTTACACATTATGTTTTTTTTAAGAGCCCAATAATCTGTGGTAATTGTTGATGGCAGAATTATTGCCCTGAAAGAGCAAAGTCAAATTATCAAACAACACAAAACAAAGAAAATCAAAGTTACTCTGGCATTATGAATAATATCTTTTGTGTGTGTTGGGGGGTTGCTGTTTATCACCAGGGCTCTTATGTCCATAATTTTATTGTTCTGCTCATCAAAGCTTTTCTTTTCCCAGTAGCACATTGGCAACCTACTTGCTTTCTAGGATTAGTCAACAGCCAAGTGTATTTGGCTTTGCCACCCAGACTGGACCATTGCATTCCTACTGGGGGAACCCGGGAGATGGAAACCTAGCTAAAAAAACTGGCCAGTGAGAAATAAGTTTCTGCCTTAGGGTGTCGATATCCTCAGCACTTTTTTTGCTATTCTTTTCTGTTAATCATATTTTCCCAAATGGTCAGATGTGAATATCATTACAGTAAGACATATGATGGCAACACAGATGAAATTATGTTTTTACATGCATGAATACATTTTGCTCTAGTGCAACACTCTTCATAGCAGGATGAGGAGACACCATCCAGCTGGGATTTTGTAGGGTCTATATTAGATCAGCGAATGCTTAAAAAAGCAAACCCTGATTGATCAACCTTATGTAAGCAAAAGCTTACAATCTCGAACTGTCAGATCAGCGATTTTTTTTCCTAGGGAAAAAAAATCGCTGATCCAAAACACATACACACAACACAAGCACACCAAACAAACAGGAATCCACACACATACACCTAAAATCTGACACCTAACCCTACACTAAACTATGCACACTCCACTAACTAACTATCTACTTACCTTAACCCAAACCCTAACCCTAAGGTCCGTCACTATCACACACTCACCTCACCCGTTCCCTAACCCTAACTCACCTAAATCTACCCTAACCCTCATGTCCACACAATCGCACACATACCTAACCTGAGCCCTAACCCTAACTTACCTAACCCACCCTAACACTCACATCCACACAATCGCACACTTACCTGAATCCGACCCGTAACTTTCCACCACAGTACTGAAAATACCGAAGCAACAGAAACAGGCAACCAAATTCTTTCCCTAGGAAAAAAATTGAGTTTCTGTTGCCTCGATATTTGTAACTTTTGTTAAAATAAGGTTGATCAATCAGCGTTCACTTGTTTAAGTGTTCGCTGATCTAATATAGACCCATTTTGTACCTTTACATAAGCATCAATCTTTTGTCAGTTGTTACTTCAGCAATGGACCATCCATCCCCCTTAATAGATGAGTCAGTAGGGGATGTTTGGAATATTGCTGTACTAACACTTGACATAGAATTGCTGTCACCTCTAGTGCCTGAATTACTAATCAGTTACAGTCTTTCCCAGTGCCTGAGTTACTAATCAATCACAGGCTTTCAAAAAGTCTGATGTTAATAGATGACTTAATCTCATTACATGGAGGTGAATACCCATGTCAGCAATTTTGCATTAATAATTCAGTTACCCATTACATGTATTTCATGTATTATTTGTCTTTCTGCATTCATGTTATTTTTTTTTATGTTATGAAATCAAAATAACACTGCCATATTCTTAATTTGTTAAAGAAAAAAATGATGCCAAGTAACAGCAGCTATTGGGAATCTTAGAATAGCTGTAAACTGCAAGAAGTTCAGTCACTGTTACTAATAAAAGATTGTGATTGGCACAAGCATCATTCTACTTATAACATTTAGAACATAAAACTCATACTGAATTCCTGTGATTTATTGTTATATGTCATCTGACTTTTAGACAAAGTGCATCATTTAAATAAATACATTTAATTTCAAATGTGGCATGAGAGTCTGTTTTAATTGTAAATTTGCTTATTAAATACCACACTGCAATCTTCATGACATCATCTATCATATACCTTTAAAGATCTAGTTTACCATATATGATTGCAACAGTTTAACTTTTAAAACAAAGAAAATATTAAAAGTAATGTTACACAAAAGAAAATATTAAAACAGTGTTTGTGGACTAAAGGCAATGGCTGCAGATGAAAAAAAGCTCAAGGATTAGCTAGCAATATGAAAAATTTCATTAGTGATAAAATTACACTGTCAGCTTTAAAGTGAAATGTTTATGTGGCAGACTTTTTTAAATTACATCACAGCAGTATATAAAACTGTAGAGTGTATAAAGTTAAATACTGTGTAAAAGTTAATTCATAAATCAGTAATTGCACTTGGTACTATATCAGGATTTTAATGGCTTTAGTATTGTATATTGCCACAAGAAAATGAAATTTAATAACTGATGTATTACATTGAAATACAAAAAAAAATACTGGAATAACAGAAACTGTAGAAAATTAGCAGCTACCCACTAAATATCAAATGAGAATTGTGCAAGAGAAATGTAGACGTTGACATAAGAGAAGGGTTACAGGAGGAAACTAATAACCTGTACAATTGCTGCATCTTTTGACTAAAATTTTTTTATATAGATTAGAGTTAAAAATCTGCATATATTTGATAAGAAGTTGAACAAATTTCTAAAATTTAATGATGTTCTGTCTACTGCAATCTGAGAGAGAAAAAAATATCTTGGTACCTAAAACATACTTTATATTGAGATCCACCTATGACTATGTCAAATACCTCATATGCCTAATTATTCCTGCCTCAGATGCATAATGATTCCAGGTCAGTTTGTGGTTATTGCCATAGAAACAAATGTAAGAGGCACATTTAAAGTAGACACAGTGATGTACAAACAATCAAACCATCTAACAATGTTAATTACGGAACCATCAAACAATGGTCAATTAGAGAGCCTGGGTATTACATGGCTAGGCTTGTAAAAGGCCTAGGACCATTAGTCTAGTAACTTCCTATGAACCTATAAAAGTTGCAAGTCATTAAAAATGCATAGGTCACAGGATGCTACAATTACATGGGTAATCAGAAATGTAGGAGAAGAGTTAAAAAGTGTCAGTAAACTATGAATGAGTTAAGTAATTCTGCTTCTTCGTGCTTGGTCAAGAGGAGCTGAATAAAGTTTGAACTAAGTGAGTAAACATACACAATTTACAACTTATTGGTCACTGTTCTCCACATTGAATAAGTACTGGGGAAGATTCAATTTGTAACACTGCAGAAATGCAGATTTTTTGAGGAATCTTTTATTTTTCATTATGGACATTTGACTTAAAAGACAGTGCAATAAAGTAAGGGGGCTGGGAGAGTAAGGAGGATCTTGCCCCTTTCAAAAAAAGTTGCTTTTTTATTCTATCTAAAGCTATCACTGGTTTGTTTAGTCCATTTGAAAAAATTAACTTGTTCTGACTCACTGAAATATATTGAAAATAAAGAGTATGCAGAATACACAAGCACTGTAATCTGAAGCTATAAAGTATGGCAAAAGTACTGTCTGGAGGTAGTACATTGCATGAAACCAGTACCTTGGAGATGGTTACTATTGTTAAATTTATTCAGAGGAACCTCTGCAGTTACTCCAACTGCCTTGACTCAATTAAGATTCATATTTTAGCCATGTATTTATTTTTCTTGCTTTGATAATAACACCAAGATCATGTGTTGTGCAGGTAGTCTGCATGTGTGATGAATTAGCCTTAGACATGTTAATAAATCATACATGCAGTTAATCCCCTTAATGCTCACAGATTAACTTCTATCTTAGAATAACTGTACCTTAAAAAAAAACTGCTTCATTCCCTGGGACCTGCTGTCAAAATTATGTTATTATCTAGAGATTTATTTGTATCTTCCAATAATATCTACTGAAAAGCATTCTTAGAGAATATATCACTTCTCTATCATTTTTAACCACATTATTGAGTTACTTTGACTGTTTAATTTCTCCAAGTCTTTTGGGTTGCTAATACCATGATGGGAATGGACCCCATTCCTGAGTCAAAGTATGATTAAAGTTTGTGAAATTAGTATTGTTTCAGTATTTGTTGTTAACCAAAAGTGCTCTTCACAGTAACCACAATGTGCCCAGAACTGACTCTTTCTGTAATTCATATGGAGTAACACGTATTGGTAGCATACCTAAATACAACTGTAAATTCTCTTTTATGAGACCCATTGCTTCTCCTACTATTGGAACAGTCTGGGTATCCTTCTTCCACACTGCCCTAATTTCTGCCTGTAAATCTTGGCAGTTTATGACTTTTTATTGCTCTGTACATAAGAGACTGTAATCACTGGTTAGTAATATCAATGACCAATGTTGCTTTTCTCTTCTTTTCATGGACTACTACATCTGGTTTTCTTGCGTCTATTTTTTGATCTGTTGGTAATGGGTGATCCCTTGTGATATAAACTTCATCATTCTCTATAATGCTTTGTAGCTCATATTTCCAAGGCTTCTCAGCTACTTCAATATTGTAATGTTTGCGCTATCCCCAATGCAACAGTCTTGCCACATTATTATGCATTTCAGTATATAGGGCCTCTGCTATTAGTGTATCACACCCAGCAAAAAGATGTATGACTGTTTCAACTTCTGTTTTACAGAACTTTCATTTGTCTGTTTCTCCCACTTGTTCAATGGACTTTGTAAACTAACATGCATGTTGTCCTCCATGCTGTACTGCTAATATTAACCTTTTACCTTTTGGTTTAAATTCACCACTTCTTAACCATCCCTGTGTCAGATCCTGATCAATGTGTAGTTGTCCCAAGAGTTTTCTGTACTTGCAACTATTTTTATGCCTTTTCCACATTTCTTGCCTTCTCATCTGATACACACCCTTATATTCTTTCTTTTGGTTTTTGGCACATTCCGTTGCTGCTAGATTTCTTTCTGCTTCTAGATTGGTTTACATTCTCACTTGACACTGATATGTTTCAGCTGGACTAAGCAGGGAAGTCATCTTAGATTTGTTCCCTTCATGGTTTCAGAAGTTTTGCTATGTTTGAATCTGATGAGGTCAGCAGATGTATATGGAGCCTTCTACTGCAGATCTATATGTGTAATCAATTTTGAGGATACCCATACCTACTTCAGAAGAAGGGTCTACTCTAATTTTTATATATAATTTGATAAGTGTGAAGCATTTTCTTGGATTCCTGTTCAACTGATCCAGTACCTGTGGGGGCCTGTCAATCACCACAAAACTGTAAGTTATAGAAGGAAGATTAGATTAGTTTGTAGCTTGGACTTTGTTCCTAGATGTCAGGGCTGTTTTTATTATTAAATTTAGTCTTCTAAAATATTATTTACTGAGTTATTTTTTCATGTTTTATTATAGATCCATCATCAGTTCCCAAATATTTATACACTGCCTCCTGCTCAAGTTCCTTTATATCACATTCCTGTCCCAGACTGATATTTTCTTGATGCTGCAGCTTTCCTTATTTAAACATTGCTTTTGTACATTTATCAGGACCAAATTACATTCCTATATCATCTGAGAAAGTTTTCACCACTTGAAGTTCTGCTTTCAGCTCCTCATCTGATGAACTACAGAGTTATAAATCATCCACAAAAAGAATATGCAAAGTCTTTACACTCTGTTGTTGTATGGGATGCAAACTGTAACCATTAACTAATCTGTTAAGTATAACAGATTAATGAGTTAAGGGCAAGACAAAATAGCAGCAATGACAAAAAAATCACCCTGGAATATCCCCCTTTGAATTTTTATCCCTGGGATAACAATTTATTCTTTATCATGACAAAGTAGTTTGCCACTATGTCATGGTCACTGTAGTGTAATTGATCAATGTAGGGTGTATTTTATACACCTATAAGCACTCCTTTATCCACGAATGTGGGATGCTATTAAATGCTTTTTTGCAATCTGTCGATGCCATATTTAGATTATTCCCCTTTTTTACAATTCTCCATTATGATTTTATTTAGCAAAAAATGTTCCTTTGTTCTGCATGACTTTCTTTTGCTACCATTTCGCTCTATTGCCATATTTGAGTTTTCTTCTAAATGAGTCTAAATGTTGTCACCACCAATTCCAGGATATAGTTTATACATTGTCAGAAAGCAAGTTATTGGTCTATAGTTTTTAAAATAGCTTGCAGGATCATTCTTAAGGAGGGATATCATTTTTCCTGTTGTTAACCAGGTTGGTATCTGTTTGGGTGTACATGTAAATAGTTCAGGGATAAATCTTCATGTAATGGTGTCAATACTTTTAGCCTGAAGTTAGATACTTCACCTGGGCCTGGGGTTTTGCAGTTAAGAGCTTTTCTTAATTTTGTTTCAAATTCTCAGGCTGTTACTTCACCTCAGTTCATATCCTGTACATTTGAACTTCTTACTGTTTCTTTAAATTTTTCTGTCTATACAACATATTTATTATGTCATCTTTATTGTTAACATAACCAAACAATTTTGGATTTTCTTCATGATCACAAGTGCTCTAACTTTGATTTGTATTAAATCGTTTTTCATTTTTTGGGGCTTTTCTCCCTGGGCCACTACTGAAAATGGACTTAGATCCAAATAGACTAGCCCGGTCAACAAATGTTAGATAAATAAAATAAAAAATAAATGTCCCTCAGGATCTTCATAAATGTCGCTCCAGAATGTGATAATTTCTTCTTTTTGGTGGTGTTTCTATTAATTTTGCTTTGTTTCCTAAATCTCTGTAAAACTTTTTTTTCTATTTTTTATTTTATTTTATTTTATTTTATTCATTCTGACAGAGTGGTGCAAATTCTGGAGTATCAGACTTGGACAATATAGGACAGTGCCTTCAAAATCTCTAGCAAACAGACTCAAAAGTGTCGTGAAAAAATCCCTTAAAGATACAAAAATGCTATCTGACAATCCACTGTATTTTGTTGTGAGGCAAATAAAAAGCCAATGAAGTAAGTATTGTGGCTGTAGATACAGTCAGTATCAGATGTTATAAAACCTGCAGATCTCTTAAGAAAAACAAGTAATAAAGGGAAGAGGGAAGTTTTGGAAAGGTTGCCGAGTTTAAGTAGAAGTGATATGAGGATCCTCATTTTTTATGCACATTTTAAGTAACATTTTAACTGAAATTAAATACCACTCATAAACTCCGCTGACATCAGCCTCAAAAGCTTAGGAAAGGGTCTTTTGCTATTCTAAGAGTTACTTCAAATAGTTTGTTCCTTCTCAAAAATAGAAGAAATTACTGTAACTCTGACATTTAAAAGTCTGGGAAGAATACAAATGGAAGTCATTGTCAATCAATTTGAATCCATTAAATGATATAAACAACTAAAGTCAATGTTTTAAGATATAGAACAAAAAATTAGCCAGTGACAAAATGCTGAAGTTTATATATCAAAGGCAGGCTACTAGCAGTTGAGTTCTCTCAGAAGGAGGCAGATATAAGAAATTAAAAATACAAACTCCAAGTTAATTTCATATGAAAGCAAATGCACCTTCTTATAGAAAATGTTTAAAATATATGAACAATTAAACAATTGGAGTAAACCAGGTTTCACCACAGATGAAGAAGGAAAAACTCAGCTATCCATTCTTAGTAAATTCAGTCTCACATTCCATTATTTCTTTTTACCCTTATAGAAAACGTGTTTAAAAATACATGAAAGAGTAAACAACTGTAGTAAGAATAAAAACTCAGCTATCCATTCTTAGTAAATTCAGTCTCACATTCCATTATTTCTTTTTACCCTTATAGAAAACGTGTTTAAAAATACATGAAAGAGTAAACAACTGTAGTAAGAAGGAAAAACTCAGCTATCCATTCTTAGTAAATTCAATCTCTTAATTTATTTCTTTTAACCCTTTCAAAACGCATTTGTTAAGCTTTCACTTACAGTGCTTTGTAATTAAGCAGGTCACCATATTGGTCAGCCATAGGGCTCTTTGTTTCTACTTGAGTGGTTGCCTCCTTCCCCTGTAACTGAAGAAAATTGACTCTTACATTAAGAGCTGTAATACTTACCTTATAGCTTTAGGACAACTTAGGAAACCTTGTAAACTGCAATAGCCCTGCTACGTTCGCCCTCGCTACACTCGTGTTCTCTTCATTCTCCTCCCTGCCCCCAATTTCCTCCCACCACAGTACCTCTAAATTTATAGTACTATAGCCACTCCCCCACTTTCTAGATTCTATCTGCTTTCATCTGGGATAATTCCACCCACCCCCATTCTACTACCTACATTTTAATAGCAACTATTAGCTTTCATCTGGCATTCTCCCATCCCCCTTCCAGTACCTTTACCTCACCACTCTATCTTCTGGTGTTGCATCACCAGGTAAAACAGTTCCTTCACTCACTAGCTGAATCACATATAATGATATACTTCTCTTTACTACCCCTCTTGTTCACACCATACCTCCTTACCTTGTATGAAAACCAGTTTCTCACGGGATTTCAGGTCCCAAAAGGCCATACTATCACCCCAGCTGTAAATCTTTCCTCCTTCAACCATACTTACAGAACCAGATCCTATCCTACATCTTGTTCAGTCTATCAACATCTCAACCCCAGGCACATTAGCTCTAGATCCAAACACTACCACACACTAATAACCAAATTCCTGAAGTTCATCACCAAGTATAGACTCAACCTGATACTTGGTGGTGATATTCACCCCAACCCTGGCCCACTCACTTCAGATACACATACCCCCCTCTACTTGTAATCTAAGCTACAAACCTACAATTAATAGGCCAACTAACTCTCTCCTAGTCTGTCATCTCAATATTAGAAGCATTAATAACAAGGTACATGAATTGCATGCACTTCTGGATGTCCACTCCCTTGAGATTTTCTGTTTATCTGAAACCTGGTTAAAACCTAACACTAAAGACAATGAAGAGTTACCACCTGGGTACAACATACACAGGCTGGATCATGCTTTGAGGAAGGGGGTGGGGTAGCTGTACTCTATAAATCTGAGTTGAATGTCACCATAGATGTAATACAACCTCCTCAGATTAATAACTTGGAGATTCTTGCCACTAAATTGCAACTTAATAAAAATAAACGCATTAATATCATATGTATGTACATTCCCCCAGGTAACAATATATCTACATATGAAGATATCACGCACTGGCTATCATGTCACTACCCCCAAGAAACCCTACTACTTGGAAACTTTAACATAGACTGGGGCACCTGTTCCTCAGAATCCCGAACCACCCATATTAACCTGCATGCATTTACACAAATCATATCCACCCCTACCAGGATAGGTAAACCCAACAAAAAGAAAGTATACTTGACTGGGTACTCATAAACAGTCACCCCCAACTGTACACCTCTGGTACCCTCCTTAATGGCCTAAGCGATCACCTTCTCACATATGTAATTAAGCACAAAACCATTAATTCCCAACAACCCTTACTCAGAAAGGTTAGAAACAATAAAAACTTTGACCCTGCCAAATTCCAACAAGAACTAAACTCATGTAATTGGTCCATTCTAAAACACCTCCCCTTAGAGGAAGCAGTAGCATACTTTAACAACAAATTCCTTGAGATCCTTGATCTGCATGCACCTGTTCGTTCAAAGAAAACCAAAGCAAAAACTGCACCATGGCTTTCTATAGAGTCTAAACTCAAAATTACCCTTAGAAACAAAGCATGGGCTTTATGGCATTCTTCTAAAGACCCTCAAGATCACACTAAATACAGGCAATCCAGGAACGAAACCAAAACATCAATTTTACAAGACAAAAAACAATACTACTGTAATTTACAGGCAGTAAATCAAAATAACCCTCAGAAGTTTTGGGCAGGTTTAAATAATCTACTACATCCTGGACAAACTTCAACCCCAATCCCTGCTACTGCTATTGATAAAACCCCTGAAGATGTTTCTGATAGTTTTAACCGATTCTTTACTGAGACAGTTCAAGCCCTAGCTAGCCAGCTACCTCCTAGCTCCCCTGGTCCTGAAAGTAGCACCCCTAGAAACCTACTTGCGTTCAGCTTCCAACCAGTTGCCACTTCACTTATCCGTACCTTGATCAAAAAATTAAAACCCACTACACTTTCTGCTGATCAACTCCCTGCCGAGTATCTACAAAAATCAGCTGATGCTATTGCTTACCCTGTCTCAATACTAATCAATCAAACCATAGTAGAAGCTAAAATTCCCACCATCTGGAAAATATCCTATGTAATCCCACTTCACAAAGGAGGCAGTTCTACTGAATTCTCCAATTATAGGCCAATAGCTATACTCCCTCCACTTGCAAAGATTATGGAAAAATGTACTCATAGACAACTCATGCACCACCTAATCCAAAATCGCCTTATGGCAGACACTCAGCATGGCTTCTGTCCTCATCACAGCACTACTTCAGCCCTCCTAGCCTTTACTAACACCATAAACCATAATCGCAACAATAATTATATATCCTCAGCCCTCTTTTTGGATCTTTCCTAGGCATTCAATATGGTTGATCACCAACTTTTAATCCATACCCTGCAAACATTCTGTCTAGATACTGGAGCCCTCCAATGGTTTCAATCCTACCTGAATGGTCGACAGCAGGCTGTCCTCTGGCAGAACAAACTCTCTAACCTTCTACCTAACACCCTCGGAGTACCACAAGGCTTTATACTAGGGCCCTTGCTGTTCTCCATCTTCATTAACGACCTTTATACTGTCATCCCAAAAGTCAGCTGTATCCAATATGCTGATGACTCTACTCTGATTTGCTCAGCCACATCTCCAGTAGAGTTATGATCAGCTACCCAAACCACCTTTAATACAATAGAAAACTGGCTTTCTGAACATCGTCTAATCCTAAATCCCAAAAAAACTAAAATGCTGTTATTTTCACCAACACGTAGGTCTACCACTTTCACCTTTACCATAAAATCAAATGATGGCACAATAATCTCCCCTGATCCATCTACAAAACTATTAGGTATCATCATAGACAATAATCTAAAATTTGACCTACATGTTAACAAAACTATAAAAACCATCAATAAAAAACTAGGGTCACTTTACAGAATAAAAGCCTTCCTAACCCCTCCATCTAAAATTGCCATAGCTAGCTCTCACCTTCTTTCAACCCTTCTGTATGCGTCCCCTCTACTCTCGAAATTGAACAAGACTGTCCTTAACAAACTCTCAATTTGCTACAACCACATTGCCAGGTTTGCCACTGGGCTGCCTTTTAGGACACATCATTGCATCAATCTAAATCAGCTTGGTTGGCTTGAACTACCCAGCCTAATCCAGTATAACCAACTGATTATGGCCCATAAAATCCTCTATAATCCGGACAATACTCCTGCACTTAAAAATATTATCACCCCCTATAACAATTCTAGACCGCTTCGATCCTCTAACAAACTACTAATTCAGACTAGCAAAATTAATAACACAGCCGGTGATTCTCTCTTTGCAAACTCTGTAAGTAGATCCTGGAACTCCCTTCCAGCTGATCTTCTTCTTCTTCTTTCGGCTTTTTCCCGGTTAGGGGTCGCCACAGCGGATCACTTTGTCCGCACATTGAATGGCAGTGGAGTTTTACGGTGTCGAGTTGCCAGCCCGGCGCCCAACCTTCCACAGAAGGCACACTCACACGCACACCTAGGGCCAATTTAGAGTGTCCAATCCACCTGCAGCATGTCTTTGGGATGTGGGAGGAAACCGGAGCACCCGGAGGAAACCCACGCGACCACAGGGAGGACATGCAGACTCCGCACAGAAGGCTCCCCAGCCGAGGATCGAACCAGAGAACCTCTTGCTGTGAGGCAGCAATGCTAACCACTGCACCACCGTGGCCGCCCAACTCCCTTCCAGCTGATATTACCTTACTTTCCACCTTAGGTCAATTTAAAACTAGACTCAAACAACATTTGTCACTTAACTGGCTATGTCAATGTATCAAGCCTGGCTAACTCTCTCTAGAATGTGTAAAAATCTGTTAACCAGTTTACTGTGTAATTTAATTTAATCCTGACTTGTGCTCAGGATTAACTGTAACCTGTGGAACTTGTTTAACTTTGTTACTTATGTAATCTCTGTAAATAGTCTGTTTGTAATATGTAATGCTGGTATTATGTAATGCTGTATCTGCTTAGCCTTGGAGCTTTTCTCCCCGGGCCTCCGCTGAAAACGGACATGCATCCAGTCGGACTATCCCGGTCAACAAATGTAAAATAAAATAAAATAAAATAAGTCTTAGAAAAAATATGTGTCTTACTCCAAAACTTTAACACACATCATCTAAAAATAAGATTTCCTGTTATAGAATCTTTGTGCTTACACTGAGAAATTGCTTGCCCTAAATTTTTATACACACACACACACACACACACACACATATATATATATATATATATATATATATATATATATATATATATATATATATATATATTATTATTATTAGAATCCGACTCACTAAAGAAGTAAAATAAAAAATCTTAGACTAAAAAAACTTCTGCTTAAACTGTAGAACAAAAGAAACACTAAACCATGAAACTGATGTTATATATATGTACATTTCTAAAGGGAAAGACAAGGAAAATAAAGGGATGGCACAAAGTATCACTGGCAAGAAACATTACACATTGGACAAAACAGGATACTTTCTTCAGTAAACAGACATTATCAATCAAATTCTGCAATTCACTTTCTGCACTAACTGCATTTTTATTTACCTGTTTACATTTTCCATATGCATTCCATTTTCATATCACCAATACTTCATTTTAATCTGTTTAACCAATATTTAATCAATAATGTTGTAAGGTAAAGCAAAGTGTAGGCCAAAGTTACAGAAAATACTGTAGCGTTTAGTAATACAACTTTTTATATATATATATATATTTATTATTTTAAACTGATATTAAAAGCATTTGTGGATATGTGCACTTGTTATCTCAGAAAATAAAAGCATTCTTCTTAACTTAGTTGACAAGGAGATATTTGGTATGTTAAACTCATTGATTTTTGGTTCCTGAACCATATAGTCATTGTAAATCTTCTTTATTACTCAAATCCTCACCATAGGCTTAAATATATAGTATTTCCCTTTCTTTTATTTTGGGTATATTTCACTGTTGACACATTTGGATATCATCTGTAGATACCTGTTTATTGTATACTAATTGCTTTCCATAGGATGCTTAAAACAACATACTGTAGGTTATAAAGAGGATAACTATATGAAAACCCATAACTTCTTCTTCTATTACACATGCACAACAGCTTAATCAAATTTTCTGGCCTTTAATAGGCTGAGTCATTCAACACCCCATAACATTGACAGAAAACTTGCACTACTCCTCTCCACTACAGTTGTGCTTCTGCCTTATGTGTCAGTTCTTGCAGGTCTGTATGGTCTGTCAGCCATATTCCTAGGTATAATTTAAATGTCACCTTCTTTAAAATGAGTTTGCTGCTTCCTTATTTGGTACTTGCGTCACTAAATCAAGATGCCATGCAGATGTACATCAGTTTGGCTCATACTCTTAGTGTAGGAGTGACCTTCTGGGCCTTTTCCTCCTACCGTCTCTAACATGCGTCATATATGAATGACATTTGCATATAACAGTTATGTGTTGTGAAGTGGAACTGACTGTAAGTTGTAGGGGAAGACTGCAGCTTTCTTGGATTGTACTGGCCAGGACTGGTATATATGAAATTAGTTCATTGTTTTGTATTTGTCTTATGAGATCAAAATGTCATTCATGCATTCATTATGACTCAACATTGACAGTATTTTCTGACACTAACATTTCTGTATACATATTGTGTATCAGAATAAGTCACTCAGTTTTCATACTATGAGTGCCTTCCTGTTTTTCTGCCCTGAAGTTTCTCAGGTAAGGAGTAAAGCTTTTCATTTTATTGGTGATAAAGACTAATACAATTATTATTATTATTATTATTATTATTATTATTATTATTACATTGTTCTTTCACTTGGTCTTCTGTCCCAACCTCAGTTTAATCTCCACTGATAGTATTTGAACCAGAAATTAGCAGCCCCTGTCAAATACACCTTAGTGTCATTTTATTAATTGTTATCACTAGGTCGATAGCATCATTTTATTCTAACATTGCAATGCATTTTCTTTTGCTGATAAAATACAGTAATATTGAAGAGGATAGTAAAACATTACTTGTATTAAGCTGGCATTGTATTTTATCCTATATTACCTTTTTCTACTGTTACCATGTTCACAGTAAATTAATAGCACATATTTCAGCTGTAATGTCTTTATATTGACACTCACTTCTCTCTCGTATTGTCCCCCATCCAGCTTCCTCCTCATACCCTTACTCATAACTTCATATCCTGCTTTCCTTCATGCACGTAGTAATTTATGCTTAGATTCTAATGCTGCACCTGATTATTTTGGCCTTAGTCTAGATCTTAGCTATCAGTTCATATATTTTGCAATAGAACTCAAAGCGTATGTCACAGATACTTAGATATAATGCTGAACATAGTGCAGTATTTATATTCTCTTTAATTATTATTTACTCCATTAATTATTCCTAAGAAAATACCTGTAATTCACGGAAAGTATACACAGATTGCAAGATTTTTTCCTATCATTAAATGAAGGATTCAGGAATTAAGGAGAAGCACTTATTTCCTTGATTTTACCTGTTTTGATGGATAGAATCTGTAATAGTCAGTTATAAACCAAAAGTGCTATTACATAGACAATGTGCATTTTTATACATTCTTCTGTTATACTAAATAACATCCTTAAATAGTATATGGAATCATACTCAGTCCAGTATTTGCCCTGTTATTTCAAATATGTACTTAACATATGAAACAACACCCACTTACACATTGCCTTATTATTGCTCCATTTGAATTCCCCCTCCCATTTGATATGAATAATTACCAGTGTTACTCTTCCAGTTAATACAAATTCTAATGACAAGAACTTCTTTCATTGGCTTGAATAATATATTTCCTACATGAACTGTCACTATAGATGTCAGTTCACTTGGTTCACTAGTGTTAAGAATTTCTGCTACTACATTCACACAGAGGTATAAGCATCCTTCCACAGTATCAGAATGGTGATATGGACTACCTTTTCTGTTCTCCTTTTACCAGTGTGACTAAGGCTGTAGTTTATCTCATTTATGTATAGTGTTATTTCAAATTGCATTTGATTTTATGCTTTGAATTCTCTTTTTAATGTTTCTGTTGCACAGTCCTGTTTTATGAGCCTCACCTCATTTAGCCTATCTTGTAACAGATGTGTGGCACTCTTCCTTCCTCGTTTTTGCTGACAATGTCTACAAGTGCACAGAGGTATTATTCTATTTATTATTAATATAACTTTTTTTGGTACTTTTCCATTAACGGGGCAACACCATTCTGGGCCTGGATTTGTATTAATGGAAAACTACCAAAGGTTTCAGCCCAAAATCAAGTAAAACATAACTGTTTATGTCTGTGACAGAGTTTTCAGTGGCGTTCTTTTGCATAAAGCAGCCATATGACTGACTTACTGCTGTAAAGCTGGAAATTGTTGTCAGTGGATAGTGCGGAAGTGTGAGGGCGCATCCCTTACATCTGAATTGAATGTTATATGACTGAAGTATATACACACCCATACACATATGCTAGGGTGTATAGACAGACATTAAACAATTATAAACAGTACAGCACCAGGTTTGAAAAGAAATTGCGATCACTAAAATAGCTGTAGCTAACTGATTGTACTTACTGCTTGTCAGCGTTGAATTTTTTTCCCCAGCATTTGTAAAGCTAACAATGTGCACCCTGGCCAACCATCGAGCTTGCATTCATTGTACTAACAGAAAACTTCTGAAGGCTTAATGTTCAGTTTTCTAAGGGACTCTGAAAAAAGGCAGAGAAATAAAGAGAAGTAGTAAGACATGAAGAAAAAAGTTTTCAATTTCTTGTAATGTTCAGCCATTTCCCGGCAAGTCTTGCCTCCATTTATGAGTTTTCACCGGAACATTTCTGTTAGTTGCAGATGGTCAGAGAAAAGCAACCCCCCACCCCCAGCAGGCGTGTGAAATAAGCATTACTGACATGTCAAATAATGACTAGCACTCCGACAAGGAAGACAACATTAAAACCAGTCCCAAAAAAGCTGTGCCTCTTTAACGGAAAAGTACCTTTTTTTATTTCACAGAGAATGCATTGCACTTTTCATTGAAAACTGTTCTTGTCTTCTGAACACTTGCTTGCCTGTAGAATTTCCTGTATAATTGTTAAATGAATCATTACCTGCTCTTTATAAATTGTCTTGCTTAGAGCTTTCTGTCTCACTCGCACCTACAGCTTTCACACTGTCTTCCTACCAAGTAAATTCAATACTATTTGCTGTTTAGAAAATCATGCTGTTGTGAGTGTATTCCACCTTGCTATTTAAAGCTACATTTTATTACATTCATAGAACTGTTATCTTGTTTTGTTATTTACATACTTTAAAACAAGCAATTCCTGGTGCCTGTTAAAGTTTTTAGTCTTGTTTTAGATATCATGAGATTTAAACTTGATACCTACTTTTTTAACCTTGTAGATGTTTCTTTCTACAGTTGATGGGTCCACACTGTTAAAACCTTCTATGTCTGTCATGTTAACCTGTTTTTCTTGCTGCATCACATGTAAGTTGTGGATGCCTACATTTTTTTACCACACTGCTTGCTACTTTTTTTTTTAGCTAGCCATTTCAAATTTGATCCTCTACATAATTTGAGACTGCTACTCATTTCAAAATTCTTAGGCTACTGTTCCTTCAACCTGTCATTCTGATATGGTGAACCTATAAAACCTTGCTCTTTGAAGGTGTGTTTTATTACAGTCACAGAATGGTCAACTTGTTTTTTTTTATTTTTTATTTTCATACTTTAAAACACACAATTCTTGCTGCCCATTAATGTTTTTAGTCTTGCATTTCACATCATAAGGTTTAACCTTGGCACCTTTGTGTTTAATCTTGCAGATGTTATTTTCCATCCTTGCTGATTAAACTTTCTATGTCCTTCACATTAACTTGTTTTTTTTTTTTTGCTGCATCACATATAAGTTGTAGATGTTTTGTACCACAGTGCTTGTTACTTCCTTTAGCTAGCCATTTCAGGTTTGATCCTCTACATAACTTGGGTCTACTCTTCCTTCAACCTGTCATTCTGTTTTATAATTGGCAAAGTCAATGTTTTTGTTCTACACCTCTCATCACTTTAGCAAGACAATTCAGCTTTGATCCCCTAGACATACAGAGCTACTGCTTGTTTTAGATTCCTCAGTTTTCTGATTCTTTGCCCTTACTTTATGAGTCTGACGTTATTCTGATGGACACAGTTCCCTGCCTATATGAGTCCTTTGTCTTTTTTATGCTTTGGCGTTCACATGTCCACCTGTTTACAATGTAGTTGTGAGCTTTTACTAATTTCTTATTTAGTCCATGCAACAGGTTATTCTGTTACCCAAAATATGGGCAAAAAGTAGGAACATAATTATTAGCTACCCTCATTACTACTCCATGTGCATTTCCCTTAATCTGCTTAATGTGTCATTTTTCACACTGCCCATTCCAATTTCATCCAGCTTGACTAAGGTCAGTGAACTCTGGAGTTTCCATAAGGTCATCTATTCATGAGGCAGTAAGAGAAAAATACTACCTCCTCTCCTGCTAGAAAAAGTACAGGGATTGCTGTGTAACTCTTATCCTAGGAAAGCCACTTCAAACTTATGTTTCATAAAGACAGTTGCTACTTCTTCCTTATTCCATTTTCCAACCACCTTTCCTCGTGAACTTGACTCATCGAAGTCTACCCCATTGCTGTGTGCTCCTGTGTTTGGCTATTGTTCAGTTCCTTCAAGCCCCTGAGAGACATAGTTCTTTTCTTACACATTGTGTAGTTGGACTTCATTTCATTAGGGTTCTGCTCATTATTGTCTTTTCCCTCATTATATACTATTGTCTCCCCATTCTCCTATTTGCAGGATTGTGATAATATCTTCTTGTATACTTTGCCTTCTCTGAGTTGATTTCCAAATAAAAAGGGATTGTCACTGCACATTTTATTTTAAGTTTTACTTCTTTCCTTTATTGAAGTTGCTTTCTACCTGGAGTCATGAGTTTTCTGTCTAGTATTGACAGGTGGATTTATAACTCTGTGACAAGATATTACTTCTTAGATGTTTCCTTTTATTGTAACTTATATACACCTTTTGGCTAAATTCATGGTTGTTCTTTCCTGTAATGATGGAAATTGTTTTAGAACTCTAACCTGACAATATATCAACCTATTTAAATTAGCGTACTCCATCTTCCAGGAAAACACCTCTTCCTGCACATTAGCCTGCTGTTTAGAAAAAAAATGTTTTCTAAGATGTTCTCCTTTTATTGTTACTTATATATACCTATTTCCTTGAGTCCTGGTCATTCCGTCCTATAACGACAGAATTGGGTTTAGAACTCTGACCTGACAATATATCCAGCTATTTAAATTAGTGTACTCTATCTTATTGGTAAACACCCCTTCCTGAACATTCTCCTGCTGTTTAGAATTTTCCCTATCTGGTCTTCATGTTTTAGGTAGATGGAAAGTTGAGCATTCTGCTCAAAAAGTGCATCTTCCCTATATCTTAAGTTCATTTCTTTAAGATGCATTATTTTCAGTGAATCCTCCTTTCTCTTTATTTCTACTAGTGAGTTTGACTACCTGTTTTTCATGATTTTCAGACTGGAATGGCAGTTCTGTTCTCTCTTGTAATATGTTCAGCTAGCAAAATTTCATTGTGTAGGACTGTGAGCTCCATTCTTTTATGCTACACAATCACAGCAGACTGCAGTAGTGTGTTACATAAATTATTTCCTTCAACTGGTCATATTCTTGCTTGTTGTTCTTTTGCAACAGGCTGCAATCAGTGTGCAATTTCATCTCCTTTTTTCCTACATTTGGCAGAAATACACTTCTGGAACCCCTTCTTATACTAAATGGGCTATTTAACAAAGTATCTACCTTCTTTCGTTTACCTTCACATCTCTTTAAAGTTGAAATAATCCTTGCTCACTATCATATCATTTGGTAAACCGGATACTATAGTGGCAGGATGATCTATATTCATGAAAACAGTTTGCACTTCTAACTAACAAAATAATGTTTCTTTTCTCCACAAATTCAAACCACTTAAACTAAGGAGTTGTTATCAGTCTGCACATCGTTGTTCCTCATATTGATCATTGCTGCAGTAGTCTTAATTTTATGGGATATATCCTACTAAAACTATTTTTCCTGACCAACTTCCAAAGCTTCAGGGCACCTTCCAAGCACACAAACTGTGAAGCAGCTTGAGCTGAGCTGACTAAAAGACATGAATGAAGCCCTTCAAAGTTTTAATGCTGCCGAAGATTTAGCTCCTCCTGGCCTTTTAGGATAGATGTTTGGCTTGTGCTTTCCTTTGCTGAGCAGATACGTTTTTTTTTTTGGGGGGGGGGGGGCCTTACATTTTCTTACATTTTTTGATATTTCGTTACTTTCCTTTTCTGGAAAGGTATTTTAAAGATAGGAGTATCATGGCTTAATGGACTGTCTTGAGACTTTAACATACTTTTAAATGGAGCACCCATTTTTCTGTCAGTTTAAAAGTAGTTATAACTAAATGAAAACGTATTTCTTATGGAGAAATTGTGTTTATGTTTCATTGATAAGGCTGGCATAGTGTTTTAAAATGCTAATTACTTCATTTTTCCAGGCAAAAAAGTAAATTTTGTGGACTGGTAGTTTTATTGGCATTTGCTGCTTATCTTCCTGGGGAAAGAGACACCATTTTCATCTTGACAGTGGAAGACACCAGCTGTCCCACTGTCAGTCCTTCTTGTAGTCACAAAAAGGAAAAGAAAAAGTTAAACATATAACTTTTGCCACCACAGCAGGTTAGAAAATTTGCTTCAGTAGCAGGTGGATAACTCTGCTATGGCCATTTTTTGTACTTCAGGCAACTAATCTTTTACTGGGGATCCCTCTAGTATAGCATGTACAGCCCACTCTTATTGGTACTAGGTGAGGGAGCAGGAAAGATTTCTCTTTTGCTCAGAATGGTGTGCCAGTCATTGGTGATGCATCTGCTGTATTAGTAACATTACTGGTCTCATTTTTCTTGTCAAAAGGAAACAGAAAACCAAGTATACATCTACTTGTCCTCAACAAGTATGTATCTACTTGTCCTCAACTTTCTTTAGGCAAGAGTAGTTTACTGGGTATGGCTCAAGGTTCAATTCCGGCTATTGATCCTTCATGTAGAGTAGTTTTAATTCCCCTTTTCCTGAAGAGATTCAAGATTATGAATCTAAACAGGAAAATGCATAGATAGACTCAGTGGTTTTTTTTTTGTCCTCAGATTTCTGATTTACAGTCAGAAGAGAGCTCAGTTTCTGATCTCCCATGGGGGTTTCTTTTTCTGTGAGACTATTTGCTAGAAGGTGCCAGTGTTTTCAGTGGGAGAACACTGAGGGTTCTCTGTCCATCAAAAATACTATGAGTTTTTACAGAAGGATTTTCCAGAACCTACACCCATTTTTCCTGTTCTTCCAGGTTTAGAAGGTGTGTGTTACTGTTAGTCAGCCAGCTACCCCTTAAAAGGCAGACAGGATGTATAAAATTCCTAACTATTCCCAAACCTGACCCACCTGCTTTAGTCTTAGTTGATCCCATCACTGCTAAGCAATGAGTTAATTCCAATCCTAATGTTTCTGATAAGGATGGAAAAATTATTGGTAGGTATGGGGGAAGACTATATTCTTCTGCAACTTTGATTTTCAAAATTTTGAATTGTCAGGATCATATGTTTAAGTTTGACCTTACAAATTCTGAAAGTAAAAGGAATATTTTATCTGCAGTTTATTCTTCTGAGAAAAAAAATCTGCTTTAAATAGCTTATTTGTTTTTTTCTTTTACACAGGTCACTACTCACTGTTTACAGAATGTGTGTGTATGACTCAGTTGACACTTCTTCCAGGGTTATGGCAACTGGTGCATTTTTAAGAAGGTTTCCATGGCTCCATTCTCAGAACCTTCCAGATGATGTTAAAATTAGATTTACAATTCTCCCTTGTATAGATACTTATTGTTTGGCCACTCCGCTGCAGAGTTGATCAAGCAAGGTGATGAAAGGGACAAGGTGATCCAGGGAATTTAAAAAAATTCAGCTCTCCTTTTCCAAATTGTCCAAGGGATTTTCTTTCGTCTCTTTCAAGTTTGGCACAAAATAAGATTCAGATAAACAGACATTTAAGAAGGGATGGAAATGACGTTCTGAAAAGAAGTATCTAATCTCCCAAAAGCAAGGACAGTCCAATATGTCTGAATGACTATTCAAGAGACCTTGTGTCTCACTCCCACCTTTGCTACCTTTGTCTTCTGGAAAGTCTTAATCTACATTTTTCTCTTTGGCAACAGATTGCTTCATACAAATGGGCTCAGATTTCATACATCAAGGTTACGGATGTCAATGGGAAGAAATTCTTCCTTTCCAGGGTACCTTCCCTTATCCTCCAGATAAGACTATTTTGTTTCCATCTGCTTTTCATTGTATGTGGTCCCAAGGACTGACAGAACCAATTCCTCCTTCCTCAATGGGGAAAGGTTTTTATTCTAGGATGTTCCTAGTGACAAAAAAATGCTTGGAGACCAATTTGGGATCTTTTTTTTCTAAACCTTTGTGATAGTGCCCTAATTTAAAATGCTGCTACTTCACAGCCCATTACCCCTGCTTCACCTTTCAAGTTTCCTGGTAATACTAGACTTATAAGATGTTAATCATCATATCCTTATTCATCCAGACTTCAGATGTGTCTTAAGGTTTTGTATGTCTGGATCACATAATCAGTTTCTGCCTTAACCTTTGGAGTATACACCACATCAAGAGTGTTCACAAGTGGTCTGGCTCCAGTTATAACTCATTGCAAGCTACAGGGTATCTGCATTTTTCCATATTTAGAAGACTTGATTATCTTTGCAGAGTCTTTTTCCAAGTGTTAGGAATCTCTTTTCTGCATGAGAGATCTCTTACACAAGCTGGGATTCCATGAGAACCATCAAAAGCCTTTTTTGACTAACTCGCACATGATTGTGTTCCTGGCATGCCAACTAGGCACCTCAGTTCAAAGACCTTTTCTTCTACATGAAAAAAATAGATCCTTATTTAGATCTGTTTCTAAGGTTCACTTCAAACAATACCTCAATAATCTTGGGCCTCGTGGCTTTCATGATTCTCATGATAACCCTGGCAAGACTCAATGTGAGAAAGATACGGTGGTATTTGAATTCTCTTTGGTCCCCAAATCAACCCCTTTATCTTTTCAAATTCCAGTGCTGGCAGAAGAAAAATATGTTGGTGGAGACAACCAATATCCTTCAATCCAAAGTCTCCCCAGTTTCCTTCTCTGCTCAAAGCAATCAGTCATCATAGACACTTCAGACTTTGCTTAAGGAGCAGTTTCATGAGGGATGAAAATGCAGGGGTGTGGGACACCAAAGACTAATGCAAGCACACAGATATCTAACAGATGCTTGCCCTGCTCAAGGCACGTAACTCTCCAAACCATCCTTGGCCTCTGGGACCACTTCAAAGTGGTTTCAGACATTACCACAATCATATGGAACATCAACAAGCAAGAGAGAACCAAGTTATACCACATTTGCAGACTAGCCACATTAGTGTGGGATATAGCTTCACAGCACAATCTCACTCTAAAGCCATCCTACATTGTGTTAGTAAAATGTTGTGTAACAAATAAGCTGAGGAGAACCAAGTCAGATCCTTAAAAATAGAAACTAAATCAGGGGGCTTCCAACATTAGGTCCATCAATGGGGAGCTCCTCAAGTAGATCTTTTTGCCTTCTCTTTGCACAATTAACCAACAAGATTCTGTTCCAGGACTTTATGGAAGAAGACTTGGAAGGCAGATGTCTTTTCTTTCCTTTCCTTTTCTTTTCTTTGAACAGGAATATTTCTGTATACTGTTTCACCCTTTCCACCAATATCCAGGGTACTTCTGAAGATTAAGAAAGAATCCCCCAAGATTACTGTGATGACTCCCTACAGTCCTAGGCAACTATAGTTCTCCCTTGTTTTGAAAATGGTCAGAGGGAATTACCACAAGATTTCTCACAGACTTAATCTACTCACAAAAGCATAGGGGTATTTTATACATTCCAGCAGCAATCATTTTCAGTTGACTGTCTGGATGATTAGGTCTTAATTCCTTTAAGCACCTGTTTACTGAGGACATGCAGCAGGTTCAAATGGAGGCAAGAACGTACACTACTAGAAATTCATATATTAGCAAATGGGAAAAGGTTTACTGCTTGGTTCCAACAACATAACCAGCACCCATTCAGGGCTAGTTGTTTTCTGCTTTTACATTATTTGTGTGAGTTACTATCCTATGGCCTTGCTTATTCCTCCATCAAGGTTCATTTATTGGCTATTTCAGCATGTCTGCCTATAGATACTACTCTTTCAAGGCAGTCTCATGTCAAAATGCTCTTGAATCGGGTTTTGCATAAGAGGCCACCAAGTAAACTGCTGGCCACTCCTTAGGATATTAATTCTGTGTTAGAGAGGGTAACACTTGCTCAATTTAAACCAGCTAATCTGGCTGACATGAGGTTCTTAACAAAGAAAACAGTTTTACTGATCATAGGATCATAGGAGGTTACTAGGCTACTGGCCTTGAGGCCCCTTATAAGCCCAGCCAAGAGTTTAGCTGATGTTTAGGCAAACCAGCATTTGATGCCCCTGACTAGCAGGAACATGGGCTGGATCCCAGAGGTATATTTTCTGTTTTCATCCAGTTATCTAGGTTGTGCTTAAAAAGGGGTAAAGTGGTACTCTGCTTGATGTGAAGAGGGAGTCAATTCCATAGATGGGGGAGTCTCTGGGACACAAATCTGTCTCGCCGACAAGTCTTGTTGATGTCAAAGACCAGTTAGAGGCTGAGCATGTGGGTTAATTGAGTGGAGCTTGACTTTTGGATATGCAGCAGTCCCATCAAGGTGGGGTTTGTGATCACATTGTATGCCAAAAAAAGGTAACCTCTAAGGAGTCTGTATGAAACTGTGTAGGGGGATAGGACTTTTAGCCTATGTGTGTATGGCAGATGCTTGAGGCCCTGGATTCTGCTGGTGAGCAACCTCTATGGTCTCTCCAGCTGCTGCATATGCTTTGCAAGGCACATGCCGAAAGGGGTGTTGTTTTCAATAATGGGCTTTATAAGGGAAGAATACAGGGATATTATGACCACCTTGTCCCTGTAAGAGATACCCTTATTTATGAGGTGGGCTATGTAGAAGGCTTTCTGTACAACGGAAGCAACATGGTGGTCAAAAGTCAGGATGCTATCAACATGGGTGCCCAAATCCCTCATGACTGATTGCATGCTTATGATGTTGTTATTAATGTGATAATTTGTGGGGGCGTCACTCGCCCCAAAGGGGATGGTGACTCATTTTTTGGTATTCAGCTTGAGACCATGTTTCTGGCACTAGTCATTTGTCTGAGTGAGAGTCTCTTGGAGGATGTCCACATCACTAGGCGAACTGATGACAGCAAGCTTGGTGCTGTCATCAGTTCACCTAGTGATGACAGCAAGCTTGGTGCTGCCATCACTAGGCAAGCTGATGACAGCATTAAGCTTGCTGTCATCTGCAAACTTGGTCAGCCATAGCCCACTGGTTTTGGCCTGCACCTCAGAAAAGTATATCCCAAATAACAGAGGCCCCAAGACCAAACCCTGGTGTACGCTGCTTGTCATGGGTCTACTGCTTGAGGTGGCTTTCCCTATTTTTATTAGGTAGGTTCTATCAGTGAGCCAGTTTGCTACCCATCTGGTAACATATGGATTGATGCCTAGTTGTGAGAATTTCTCTATTATGCCTGAGTGGGGAATAGTACCAAAGGCTTTGACCAGGTCACGGTAGGCTGTATGCACCATCTTCCCCTTGCCCATGGCTTTGGTGACTGTCGCAAAGAAGTCGCCCAAATTTAGCAGACATGACCTCCCTTTGATGAAGCCAAACTGTGTGGGATCAAGTGTTTGGAGACTGCCAATGTCCTTGTTAATGAGGTCCATGATAATCCATTCCATGGCCTTGCAGGTCAGGCTAGTTAGGCTGATGGGTCTATAATTTCCTGGATCTATGGACGCTCTACCTTCCACCTTTGTGTAAAGAGATCACAGTGGCTGTCCTCCACTCAGCTGGCATGAAGCCAGTACTCATGCTTTGGTTGAATAGGGTGCCTAATTGTGCTGCAAGTTCCTGCCTGAGTTCACTTCGGATGCAGACTGGCATGTTATCGGGTCCCATGGAGGTTGTATTTTTTGTCTTTGAGAGAGCAGTGATGACCTGTTCCCTAGATATAAGGGGAAGGGGGCAGGTACTGGGGATGTCCTAATTTACTGATGATGGCCAGAGGGGTAAAGTTTTTGCTGAATCTGTCAGCCAGCAAGTTTGCTATATCTACAGCATTTGTATAAGTGGTGTCTTTGACCACCAGTTCTGAACATATCTGGGTACTTCCTTTGAGGTTGTGGATATATGTGAAGAAAGCCTTATGATTGTCACTAGTAGAGGTGGCCAATTTGGACTCAAAATTTGCTTTGGGGATTTCACTAGTGCTCTTATTTGCTTGTTCAGGCTAAGGAGACATTGCTCCCAATCGGGCACCTGCTCCTTCTTGGTCTTGGACAGCAATTATTTCCTGTTGTTATAGAGTTTATTATTGCACATGTCCACCAGATAGGTTCACTCTTCCTTCTTGAGTATAATTTAGTCCTGTCAGGTATTCCAGATTCCATCTATATAAATGTTCATATAGTGCTTTGGTGTAGTTTTGGATATTGGTGCCAGTTCCTGCAGAGGGGAAGGAGGCTGTGAAGCTGTTTATACCATCCCTCAGGAGACTGTAATCAGCTTTGGAGAACTTTTTATGTCTGATCCTAACTAGAGGGGGTTTGGAGGGAGATGGTGACTTTGAAAGTGACCTCTTTGTGGTTGGATCTTACCAGTAAGGATTATACTATAGGGATGCTGCCATGGTTACTCATATTGGATAATACCAAGTCCAAGAAATTATTACCTCTTGTACGGGTATTGACTAGCTGTTCCAATGCATTTGCATTGACAAAAATCAAGGAATCTCTGGGCATTTGTGTTCTGGCATGAGTAGCTCATCCAATCTATGTTTGGGAGGATAAAGTCACCCAGGATCGGGGTAAAGAGTTGAATCATGATAGATTCAAACAGGTCCAAATTGGTGGATTGAGCATCTTGAGTCAGATTTGGGGCCAGTAGCTAACTATGATTTGAATAGGGGTCTTGTCAATGGTTAACTGCACCTCGACTGTCTCCTGTGCGTCATACTGTTTGACCAGCCTGGAATTGTGTATGTCTTTAACGTATATTAAAATTCCACCTCAGCATTTTCCAGGGAGAGGAATGCTTGCAATGAGTGGAGTTTCATGTTTAGACTCCTAGTGTTTAGCAGCATGACCTTTAATTTGTGTTTTGTTGAAATTTTTATGTTGGTAGTTTTAACCTAATCACTTTTCTTAAAAAAGGCACTATATGGGAGGCAAGAGATGAGACAAATGCAGGCCATCTCCGGCAAAGCATCGTGATCTGTCAGTCATATCTTCCCAGGCTGTCAGCTACTGGATCCCCTGGAATGACACCAGAAACTAAGCCAATTGTTAAAGTCAATAATTTTCTGTTTGTATTGAGGCATCATTCTGGGTGATGGCAGAATGCTGCTTAAGGCTAGGGACATACCTGCCTGGGACACATAATCAGTGAGCTCAATCATGTCTTTCTTCATATAGTCCAGAGAGGTATGTCTCAAGTCATTTACGCCAACATGGAATATGACAGAGTCATAACAGTACCTGTTGTTGAAAGACTTGAGTGCATATGTGATATGGTGGATACTAGCACCTGACAGACAACTAACCGTGACTTTCTCCTTATCCATCCTGGTGAAAGGCACATCTGTGTGTCTCACAATGGAGTCTCCTATGAAAAATATGCTGGGTTTATGGTGAAGCCTTAGTGGCTGTGAAACACAGGTGTGTGGACTATGCAAGGCATGTGATGTGGAGGTCTATGGAGATCGTGTGTGTTTTTGCCTTTGAGGTCTCCTTTGTTTGGGTATGTTTATGTGGAGGACTTCCGCATATGTAGGTGTGTATTGTGTAGGTGTGGGTGGTATTTGAGGAGTAGAGATTGTGTTGACAACCTTTTCAGTGCCAGAGATACTGGACTGAGGGGGAGGAAGCTTGGACTCTAGGTTCCTAATGTAATTGCATCTCTCACAAATTGTGTTCCTAGGTGGCAGTAATAGATGGTTGTCTGTGTACATGTGGCAGTTGCTACACTGCCTCAGCTTCTAGAATTGCACTGATCTTTGCAAGAAACGTAAGTTGCAAGTTCTTATGGTGAGTCAGCCAACTTCATTTTTATAGGGGCAAAGTTCTTTGAGAACTAATCCTTCTTTTATGCCTAAAAGGGTAGTGAGTTTACTTTAAATCAAACTATCCATCTCCCAGTTTTATTTACTGACTCTTAAAATGAGGTAGAAAGGACACTCCATACCTTGGATATCCACAGACAACTCAGATACTCCCCGGGATTCATGAAGCTCGGTGCAAGGCCGGTGTAAGGCTTGCGCCGGCAGTGCAGTGAATAATCGGCGTAGCAGCGCCATATGCATAGTAATGAGTGTGCGCCGCAACCACAGACACGTGCGGAGGGCACGTGAGCGAGCCCAAGCAGGATGCGTCCGGAGGCGTGGCCAAGCCGGCAGGCGATGAGCAACCTGAAGTGCTGACTTCCACAGGCCGCCTGCAATAGTAACCGCACCAGCCAGGGCCCATGGATAATGAAACGTACGCAGACTATGCAACATAGTACCCGTTCACACAAAACGGAGAACCAAACATTAACCCACGAAGTCCAAAGTGTACCCGTCCAAGGAACAAAGGATACGCGTAATACCGTGTCCGTCCCACAATGCACTGTCAGTGGGCATACCCAGTGAAGGTGTACCACAGCATGTCAGCGCGTCGCACCGACATAGAAGTAGCGACATGGGCATGGTCACCAGCAGTAGTGAGAGTACACAGCCGGGTAGCCGTGTCGATATAACAACAAGAAGGAAACAAGATACCCTAAAGACAGGCAAACATGTGCATAGCAACATGTACTACACCCAGCAACGTGCTCGTCGCATACCCATAGGACGGCGTATGCCTAAGCGTAATATCCAGAAGCGGAACTCATGCATGCAAATGTAATACACAACAGCCCCGTCATAGCATGTAACCCGCACCCATGTACGACCGTGCACCCAACCCAGCTAGCAGCCTTGCGCAGCTACACACCTACACACAATGGGCATACCTGAAATGTAGTAAGAAGTATTGTCCTAGGCAGTGCCACACGGGCAAATATGTACCCCACATGTTAACATCCCACCTCAGGTACAGATATCCAAATGGCTGAATGTGAATGTGTCGGCAGAATGTGTACATCCCGCATGTGGTATGGACCTGTCGAAACCCCATAGGCGTGCACACGCCACGGTGCCCATAACTGTACACATCTGGACAAGGCGGTATGTTCAGTCACCGTACCGATGATTAGCTATGCAGACATGTCAAACACAACACATATGGCGGAACATCTGCCCACCAAGCCGGATGCCCCAACAGGGTGCCACAGGCACAGAAGAGGAAGGTGGGACATCACACGTTGAGAGTAGCGTTGCCGGACGGCCAAATACCCATGGCCAACGCAAAGGACGGAATAACATGTATATGCCTGGATGGATGGGTATGTCATAGCATGGGAATAGGCCAAGCTATCCACCATAATAGCCATGCGTACCAGATACAAACAGCCAGTAACATGCAGTAGTAATGCAGGAAGGCATACACGACTGTGGGAATAGCACAGGACATATGGCACGTGCCAAGTGTAGATGCATGACACAAATGTCCAGGATGGGGCCCCCTGCAAAGAGGAACATGTGGCAACCCCACCACCCACAGATGTACCGGCAGTGAAAACACATGCCAAACACACACCAACACTACCGTCCATCCCACGACAGCAACGGAGGTTGGTCAAAGACCACCATGACGTGTGCACAAACAGGGACACGTGGAACCATTGCCTTAACACCCCCCCTCAGGCCAAAGAATAATAGAATGGACATATGCATGTAATGCTGTGAAGGATGTGTGGTAGTCCTCCGTATCACAGAGGTAGGTACACAGATACACTGTAATCAACTGTGACGTATGTGTACTGTAGACAGCATACCTGCAGGTAATACATAGTTCAATCACGTGCCACAGAAATATACACATAAGAATGAGGATAGGGGATAGACAAGTGTGAATGGGACAAACTATGAACATAGGTTCATAGGTCCATAGGTACAGAGTAGACTATCTACCCAAGGGCAGCCATAACCCTAGGCCACAGTTATGTTACCTTTGCCAACCCTCCAGTCTGGAGATAAAATGCCTATTATATTGCTGTACCTCTGTCAAGCAGTGACAATGATGTAATCCCTGGGGTATATCTGCAATCCCCCATCCAATGGACAAGATCCCTCTCGAACAAGGCTAGCAAGGTTCTCTGCCTCACATGTACTGTGATGTTGTTCCACAGCATAGTGAGTGTCTGGGTGATGTATGTGTCACTCCAACACATTCTATTAATGACTGTGTCAAGGTTCACGTCACCTGCCCTTGTGGTTCTGAGGGATGTAGATCCAGTAGGTGAAGCATAGTCATCAAATATGGGTTGACATGGCCTCGTATGTCAGGCACAGGTCACCACTGAACAAGTGGTATGTGACTGAATGGAGCAGGAGTCCTTACAGTGGGGCAGCATAACACAAATCCCTGACACCCTGCATCTGTCTGACGATGAACCTATGGGGCCTTCCCAGCTGCTGTAGGTGTCGGGTCAGATACCTTCTGAACTGGGCAATGTACTCAATCATAGGTCTAATGAGTAATGAGTACAAGGAGACGATGACCTACCCTGATCTCGATGTGAATCCCTGCACGATCAGGTGCGCAATGTAGAAGTTCTACCGAACCACCATAGCAACGTGTGTGTCGAACGAATGGTGACTGACAACCTGGGTCCCCAGATCCCTGGTAATTCCCCCCGTGATCAGTGGACTGCCACCCATATGGCGGACAGGGGTGACCTTGTTCTTCCCGATGGGTATGACTATGCATAACCCGGCATTTAGCTGTAGGCCATGTCCCTGACAGCAGATATCCATATCTGTGAGGCCCCTTTGAAGGATATCTGTGTCAGATGTCCGTCCCACTATGGCACCCGGTTTGCAGTCATCTACATACAATGTCAGCCCTAACCCCCCTGTGTGTGCTCGTACTTTGGAAATGTAGATGTAGAAAAATAGTGGACCCAGGGCAGAGCCCCGTGGGACACCGCCTGTGACAGGCAGTAAGTCTGACATGCTGCCAGCAACTATGACCGCGTGGGTTGTGTCACCTAGCCAGTTTGCAACCCATCCTGCGATGTACGTGCTCACATCCAAGCCGATGAGTTTATCAATGATACCCGAGGGGGGTATTGTGTTGAAGGCCCTTGCCAGGTCGAGGTAGGCTGTATGGACTGCATGACCCTCATCAATGGCCTCGGTGACTGTCCCTAAAACGTCAACAAGGTTTTAAACGCATGATCTGCCCCTGACCAAGCCAAACTGGGTTGGATGCAAAGTATGCAGGTCCCCTATGTCATCATCTATGGGCTGCAGTATGATCCTTCCCCATGTCTTTCCAGATAAAGCATCTCATGCTAATGGGATGGTAATAACCAGGGTCAGTGAAGGCACTGGCCCTGCGAAGTGGGACTACAGTCACCGTGCGCCACAACTTGGGTACGTTACCCGAGGTGAGGCTAAGATCAAACAGCTGTCCTAACTGTGGGTCTAATTTCTCAATGAGATCGTGGAGTGCACAGTCGGGACACCAGCTGGTCCCATGGATGCTGTGTTCACTACCTTGGAGAGAGCATGTCCCACCTGTGCGTTACAGAACATTCGGGGGCCACAATCCACTGGTACAGACATCTCTCCATGTGGGGGGGAGGGGGTGGAGTTGTCTTCACCGAACCTGTCAGCCAGTATGTTGGCAATGTGTGTATGTTCAGTACACTTCACATCATTGTGAACCCAGTCAGAGCATATCTGGGAGTTACCTCCCAGGTGTCCAGCATATCTAATGAAGGCCGTATGATTGTCTGTCGAGTCCTTGGAGATATATCTGTGGAACCTGCCCCGGATTATGTCATGAGAGCTTGTAGCTCTTTACATATAATGAGCAAGGGTGTCATACCCCACAAGGAGTCTGCTCTGTCTTGTAGTAGCCACCTCCTCTCGTTGTACAGCTTGGGTATGGCTGGGGTGCACCACACTGGATGCTTGGCATTGGTACAAAGAACCACAGTTGGGTAAGGGAATGCCTGATCCATGCAGTCCTGTAGGTGCCGGTAGAAGGCATATGTAAGTGATGCAGTGGCTTGAGTAATGTTGACCACTGGCTAAGGGTCCTTAAAGGAGACCACAGTAGTGTTTAGAATTGTGAATTCGGCCTTTGAGAAAGCCATGTGTATGGTAACCGGCACCACCCACAGCATCGTATGTCAATAGCAGAAGCTATTGTCCAAATAACATAAGATTAACTTTATTATTAAAATATGCATTATTATTCATTTAATGATATGTTTCTACTAATTACATTTGCAAATGCCTGGTAAGACCGGGCCAAAGTGCTCGTGATCCACCTGTTATGGTGGTGACATACTGACAAGAAAGTGGCGATACTTCCCTACTGGGACCTCTGGGGATTATTTAAAGCAGTTGTTAACCTGCATCATTGGATGTACACCATTTGGTCTCGGTTTTGGAAAACCTGGTTTACGTAGCACTACACACTATGGGTAGTCAAGCAGACATCCGCGAATGGGGAACATACAGCAGCAGTCAAAACCATTGGCCACATGGACACAGTCCGACAAGTTCTACACTTTACATATGCACATTGGTGTCCATTGTAGGACCCAAAAATTGTCCCGTACGGAATACCATCCAGCCTTCATCGTTCAACCAGGAGAAGCGACAGTCGTGACCACGGCACAGCTAGACATATGCACCACCAGCATGTTTAATGTTGATGACAAGTGTCCATGAAATGCAGGACATATGAACAGAAAACCCCAGACTGTTGAGTCCATAGAAGTTCGTCCACATCCCAGTCCCGCACACATGAAGGATGTGTAATGGGTACTGTCGAGGATTTCAGCCATGGGATCGTGGGTATGCAGAAATGGGGCTCGGTGTTGTTTGGCAGATAGTCCGTTGTCCCGCCCCGTGGGAGGGATGTGGGTGTAGCACATGCCTCACTCCCCACTAATAATGCAAAGCATCCACCGGATATTGCTAAATGCAGCTGTGAAATGTGTACAGCCCTATACCAGTGTCCAGTAGGCAATTCCCATGGATGGACAAGCGTACGAGCAAGATGGCACCCATAACTGCAAACCTGGTGGAATTACACAGCTGCAGTAAGACATAACACAGGAAATACAGATAGGGACTACAGTAGACACACCCCATAGAAATCCAGACCGCTGTGTGACTACCGTCGTACACAGCACTCAATCTGCCAGCAGGAGAATGGGGATCACTCGCTTCCATACTGCGGAACAAATGGGCGACCTGTGGAACACATATTAATGGCACACCAACAACGTCAACTAGGAAGGTCATAGGATGGTTAAACAATGGTGTTCACACTGATAAAGAAGATCTGTCAATGAATAAACAGGATGTACATGTTTTGCTGGTGTTATTATGACAATATAGTGGTGGATATTTCCTATTGGGCCTTCTGAGGTTTATTGAAAGCAGTCGCTAACCTGCATCCGTGGATGGACACCATTTGTATTCAGTTATGAAACACCTGGTTTTCGTAGCACTACATAATATGGGTAGTCAAACAGACAACCCCGATTGGGGAACATACAGCTGCAGTCAAAACCACTGTCCAGATGGACACAGTACAACAAGTTCTACACTTTACATATGCACATTGGTGTCCATTGTAGGACCCCAAATATTGTTCCGTACGCTATATTATCCAGCTGCTGCCATTCCACCGAGAAGAAGTGACAGCCGTGACTACGGCACAGCTAGACATATGCATCACCAGTGTGTTTAAGGTTGATGACAAGTGTCCATGAAATGCAGGACATATGAACAGAAATCCACAGATTGTCGAGTCCATACATGTGCGTCCACATCCCAGTCCCGCAAACATGAAGGATGTGTAATGGGTACTGTTGAGTGTTGCAGCCATGGGATCCTGGGTATGCAGAAATGGGGCTCGGTGTTGTTTGGCAGATAAGCCATTGTCCCGCCCCATGGGAGGGATGTGGGTGTAGCACCTGCCTTACCCCCCACTAATAATGCAAAACATCCACCGGAGAATGCTAAATGCGGCTGTGAAATGTGTACAGCCCTATACCAGTGTCCAGTAGGCAATTCCCATGGACGGACAAATGTACGGCCAAGATGGCACCCATAACTGCAAATCCGGTGGAATTACACAGCTGCAGTAAGGCATAACACAGGAAATACAGTTGGGAACTACAGTGGACACTCCCCATACAAAGTCAGACCGCCGTGCGAATACCGGCGTATGCAGCACTCAATCTGCCAGCACCAAAATGGGGATTACTCGCTGCCATGCTGCATAACAAATGGGTGACCTGTGGAACACATACTAATGGCACACCAACAACGTCAACTAGGAAGTTCAGTCAAAACCACCCGCCAGATGGACACAGTCCAACAAGTTCTACACTTTACATATGCACATTGGTGTCCATTGTAGGACCCAAAAATTGATACCTATGGAACATCAAACAGCTGTTATCGTTCAACCAGAAGAAGCAACAGCCATGACTATGGCACAGCTAGACACATGCACCACCAGCGTTATTAAGGTTGATGACAAGTGTCCATGAAATGCAGGACATATGGACAGAAATCCCCAGAGTTCCGAGTCCATAGAAGTGCGTCCACATCCCAGTCCCGCACACATGAAGGATGTGTCATGGGTACCATCGAGTGTTGCAGCCATGGGATCCTGGGTATGCAGAAACAGGGCTCAGTGTTGTTTGGCAGATAATCCGTTGTCCCGCCCCGTGGGAGGGATGTGGGTGTAGCACCTGTCTTACTCCCCACTAATAATGCAAAGCATCCACCGGATAATGCTAAATGCAGGTGTGAAATGTGTACAGCCCTATACCAGTGTCCAGTAGGCAATTCTCATGGATGGACAAGCGTACGACCAAGATGGCACCCATAACTGCAAACCCGGTGGAATTACACAGCTGCAGTAAGGCAGAACACAGGAAATACACATAGGGACTACAGTAGACATTCCCCATACAAAGTCGGACCGCCGTGCGAATATGGGCGTACACAGCACTCAATCTGCCAGCAAGAAAATGGGGATCACTCGCTTCCATACCGCGGAAGAAATGGGCGACCTGTGGAACACATACTAATGGCACACCAACAACGTCAACTAGGAAGTTCAGTCAAAACCACCCGCCAGATGGACACAGTCCAACAAGTTCTACACTTTACATATGCACATTGGTGTCCATTGTAGGACCCAAAAATTGATACTTATGGAACATTATACAGCTGTTATCGTTCAACCAGAAGAAAAGCGACAGCCATGACTATGGCACAGCTAGACATATGCACCACCAGCGTTATTAAGGTTGATGACAAGTGTCCATGAAATTCAGGACATATGGACAGAAATCCCCAGAGTGCCGAGTCCATAGAAGTGCGTCCACATCCCAGTCCCGCACACATGAAGGATGTGGAATGGGTACTGTCAAGTATTGCAGCCATGGGATCCTGGGTATGCAGAAACAGGGCTCGGTGTTGTTTGGCAGATAATCCGTTGTCCCGCCCCGTGGGAGGGATGTGGGTGTAGCACCTGCCTTACTCCCCACTAATAATGCAAAGCATCCACCGGATAATGCTAAATGCAGGTGTGAAATGTGTACAGCCCTATACCAGTGTCCAGTAGGCAATTCTCATGGATGGACAAGCGTACGACCAAGATGGCACCCATAACTGCAAACCCGGTGGAATTACACAGCTGCAGTAAGGCATAACACAGGAAATACAGTTGGGAACTACAGTGGACACTCCCCATACAAAGTCAGACCGCCGTGCGAATACCGGCGTACGCAGCACTCAATCTGCCAGCAACAAAATGGGGATCACTCGCTGCCATACCGCGGAAGAAATGGGTGACCTGTGGAACACATACTAATGGCACACCAACAACGTCAACTAGGATATGTAAACTATGGCGTTCCCACTTATAAAGAAAACATGCTTCAATGAATACATATGGGATCTACATGTTCTGGTGGTGTTATGTTGACAATACAGTGACGGATATTTCCTACTGGGACGTCTGAGGTTTATTTAAAGCAGTTGCTAACCTGCATCTTTGGATGTACACCATTTGTTCTCAGTTCTAAAAAACCTGGTTTACGTAGCACCACGTAATATGGGTAATCAAACAGACATCCGCAATTGGGGAACATACAGCAGCTGTCAAAACCACTGGCCAGTTGGACACAGTCCAGCAACATCTAACTTTACATATGCACATTGGTGTCCATTGTAGGACCCAAAAATTTATCTTAACAGAATTCCATCCAGACGTTACCATCCACCAGATGACGCGACAGCCATGAGTATGGCACAGCGAGACATATGCACCACCAGCGTGTTTAAGGTTGATGACAAGTGTCCATGAAATGCAGGACATATGAACAGAAATCCCCAGATCGACATGTCCATAGATGTGCATCCACATCCCAGTCCCGCACACATGAAGGATGTGTAATGGGTACTGTCGAGGGTTGCAGCCATGGGAACCTGAGTATGCAGAAATGGGGCTCGGTGTTGTTTGGCAGATAATCCGTTGTCCCGCCCCGTGGGAGGGATGTGGGTGTAGCACATGACCTACTCCCCACTAATAATGCAAAGCATCCGCCGGATAATGCTAAATGCAGGTGTGAAATGTGTACAGCCCATACCAGTGTCCAGTAGGCAATTCCCATGGATGGACAAGCCTACGACCAAGATGGCACCCATACCTGCAAGCCCGGTGGAATTACACAGCTGCAGTAAGGCATAACACAGGAAATACAGATGGGAACTACAGTAGACACTCCCCATAGAAATCCAGACCGCCATGCGAATCCCGGCGTACACAGCAACCAATCTGCTAGCAAGAATATGGGGATCACTTGCTTCCATACCGCGGAACATATGGGCGACCTGTGGAACACATATTAATGGCACACCAACAACGTCAACTAGGAAGGTCATAGGATGGTTAAACTATGGCGTTCCCACTTATAAAGAACATCCTTCAATGAATTAGTAGGGTGTACATGTTTTGGTGGTGTTATTTTTGACAATACAGTGGCGGATATCTCACATTGGGACTTCCGAGGTTCATTTAAACCAGTTGCTAACCTGCATCATCGGATTTACACCATTTGGGTTCAGTTCAGAATAAACTGGTTGTCGTAGCACTACATAATATGTGTAGTCAAACAGTCATCCGTGATTGGGTAACATACAGCAGCAGTTAAACCCACTGGCCAGATGGACACAGTCCAACAAGTTCTGCACTTTACATATGCACATCGGTGTCCATTGTAGGACCCCAAAAATTGATCCATACGCCACATCTACCAGCTGCGATCGAGAGACCTAAAAGGAGTGAATAGCCGTGACTACGGCACAGCTAGACATATGCACCACCAGCGTGTTTAAGGTTGATGACAAGTGTCCATGAAATGCAGGACATATGAACAGACATCCCCAGATTGTCGAGACCATAGAAGTGCGTCCACATCCCAGTCCCACACACATGAAGGATGTGTAATGGGTACCGTCGAGGGTTGCAGCCATGGGATCCTGGGTATGCAGAAATGGGGCTCAGTGTTGTTTGGAAGATAAGCCATTGTCCCGCCCCGTGGGAGGGATGTGGGTATAGCACATGCCTTACCCCCCACTACAAATGCAAATCATCCACTGGAGAATGCTAAATGCAGCTGTGAAATGTGTACAGCCCTACACCGGTGTCCAGTAGGCAATTCCCATGGACGGACAAACGTACGACCAAGATGGCACCCATAACTGCAAACCCAGTGGAATTACACAGCTGCAGTAAGGCATAACACAGGAAATACAGATGGGAACGACAGTAGACACTCCCCATACAAAGTCGGACCGCCGTGCGAATACCGGCGTACACAGCACTCAATCTGCCAGCAACAACATGGGGATTACTCGCTGCCATGCTGCGGAACAAATGGGAGACCTGTGGAACACATACTAATGGCACACCAACAACGTCAACTAGGAAGGTCATAGGATGTTTAAACTATGGCGTTCCCACTTATAAAGAACATCCTTCAATGAATTAATAGGTTCTACATGTTCCGGCTGTGTTATATTGACAATACAGTGGCGGATATATCATAATGGGACTTCTGAGGATTAGTTAAAGCAGTTGCTAACCTGCAGCATTAAATTAACACCATTTGGGTTAATTGTAGAAAGACATGGGTTTCGTAGCACTACATAATATGGGTAGTCAAACAGACATCCGCGATTGGGGAACATACAGCAGCAGTCAAAACCACTGGCCAGATGGACACAGTCCAACATGTTCTACACTTTACATATGCACATTGGTGTCCATTGTAGGACCCCAAAAATTTATCCCTACGCAATGTCAACCGGCTGCGATCGAGAGACCCAGAAGAGGTGACAGCCGTGACTACGGCACAGCTAGATATATGCACCACCAGCATGTTCAAGGTTGATGACAAGTGTCCATGAAATGCAGGCCATATGAACAGAAATCCCCAGATTGTCGAGTCCATAGAAGTGCATCCACATCCCATTCCCGCACACATGAAGGATGTGCAATGGGTACCGTCGAGGGTTGCAGCCATGGGATCATGGGTATGCATAAATGGGGCTCGGTGTTGATTGGCAGATGATCCGTTGTCCCGCCCCGTGGGAGGGATGTGGGTATAGCACATGCGTTACTCCGCACTAATAATGCAAATCATCCACCGGAGAATGCTAAATGCAGCTGTGAAATGTGTACAGCCCTATACCAGTGTCCAGTAGACAATTCCCATGGATGGACAAACGTACGACCAAGATGGCACCCATAACTGCAAACCCGGTGGAATTACACAGCTGCAGTAAGGCATAACACAGGGAATACAGATAGGGACTACAGCAGAGACTCCACATACAAGGTCAGAGCGCCGTGCGAATACCGGCATACACAGCACTTAATCTGCCAGCAGAAAAATGGGGATCACTCGCTTCCATACCGCAGAACAAATGGCCGACCTGTGGAACACATACTAATGGCACACCAACAACGTCCACTAGGAAGGTCATAGGATGTTTAAACTATGGCGTTCCCACTTATGAAGAACAACTTTCAATGAATTAATAGGATCTACATGTTTTGGTTGTGGTATTTTGACAATACAGAGGCGGGAATGTCCTAATGGGACATCTGCAGATTAGTTAAAGCAATTGTTAGCCTGCATCATTGGATTCACACCAGTTGGGTTCAGTGTAGAAAATCCCCGGTTTACGTATCACTACATAATATGGGTAGTCAAACAAACATCCGTGATTGGGGAACATACAGCAGCAGTCAAACCCACTGGCCAGATGGACACAGTCCAACAAGCTCTACACTTTACATATGCACATTGGTGTCCATTGTAGGACCCCAAAAATTATCCGTACTCAATGTCAACCGGCTGCGATCGAAAGAACCAGAAGAACTGACAGCCGTGACTACGGCACAGCTAGATATATGC
This sequence comes from Protopterus annectens, assembly GCF_019279795.1. Classification (NCBI taxonomy): domain Eukaryota; kingdom Metazoa; phylum Chordata; order Ceratodontiformes; family Protopteridae; genus Protopterus; species Protopterus annectens. The sequence goes on from NC_056728.1 coordinate 1,906,644,705, forward strand.
ACCACCAGCGTGTTCAAGGTTGATGACAAGTGTCCATGAAATGCAGGACATATGAATAGAAATCCCCAGATTGCCGAGTCCATAGACGTGCGTCCACATCCCATTCCCGCACACATGAAAGATGTGCAATGGGTACCGTCGAGGGTTGCAGCCATGGGAAGGTGGGTATGCAGAAATGGGGCTCGGTGTTGATTGGCAGATAATCCATTGTCCCGCCCCGTGGGAGGGATGTGGGTATAGCACATGCGTTACTCCCCACTAATAATGCAAATCATCCACCGGAGAATGCTAAATGAAGCTGTGAAATGTGTACAGCCCTATACCAGTGTCCAGTAAGCAATTCCCATGGACGGACAAACGTACGACCAAGATGGCACCCATAACTGCAAACCCGGTGTAATTCCACAGCTGCAGTAAGGCATAACACAGGAAATACAGATAGGGACCACAGTACACACCCCCCATACAAAGTCAGACCGGCGTGCGAATACCGGCGTACACAGCACTCAATCTGCCAGCAAGAAAATGGGGATCACTTGCTTCTATACTGCGGAACAAATGGGCGACCTGCGGAACACATACTAATGGCACACCAACAACGTCAACTAGGAAGGTTATAGGATGGTTAAGCTATGGCGTACCCACATATAAAGAACATCCTTCAATGAATTAATAGGATCTACATGTTATGGTGGTGTTATTCTGACAATACAGTGGCGGATATTTCCTACTGTGACTTCTGAGGATTATGTAAAGCAGTTGCTAACCTGCATCATTGGATGTACACCATTTGGTTTCAGGTTTGAAAAACCTGGATGTCGTAGCACTACATAATATGTGTAGTCAAACAGACATCCGCGATCGGGGAACATACAGCAGCAGTCAAACCCACTGGCCAGATGGACACAGTCCAACAGGTTCTACACTTTACATATTGCACATCGGTGTCCATTGTAGGACCCAAAAATTTAACCCTATGCAATAAAAACGTGATGGAGGGAGCGACGCTGAAGGCATAATAGCCGTGACTACGGCACAGTTAGACATATGCACCACCAGCGTGTTTAAGGTTGATGACAGGTGTCCATGAAATGCAGGACATATGAGCAGAAATACCCATATGGCCGAGTCCATAGAAGTGCGTCCACATCCCAGTCCCACACACATGAATAGTATGTAATGGGTACCGTCAAGGGCTGCAACCATGGGATCGTGGGTATGCAGAAATGGGGCTCGGTGTTGTTTGGCAGATAATCCGTTGTCCCGCCCCATGGGAGGGATGTGGGTATAGCACATGCCTTACCCCCCACCAATAATGCAAATCATCCACCGGAGAATGATAAATGCAGCTGTGAAATGGGTACTGCTCTATACCAGTGTCCAGTAGGCAATTGGCATGGATGGACAAGCGTAGGACCAAGATGTCACCCATAACTGCAAACCTGGTGGAATCACACTGCTGCAGTGAGGCATAACACAGGAAATACAGATAGGGACTACAGTAGACACTCCCCATACAAAGCCAGACCGCCGTGCGAATACCGGCGTACACAGCACTCAATCTGCCAGCACCATAATGGGGATCACTCGCTTCCATACCGCGGAAGAAATGGGCGACCTGTGGAACACATACCAATGGCACAAAAACAACGTCAGCTAGGAAGGTCATAGGATGGTCAAACTATGGCGTTCCCACTTATGGAGAACATCCTTCAGTGAATTAATAGGATTAATGTCAATTGACCATGGAATACACCTAATCAACATCAAAGAACCGCTGGCACCTTATGGCACACAATCCAAAACACACATAGGTAGATGAAACAGTCAACGTAGACATTGTCCACGACAGGTTACAAATGGTATACAAAGGTTACTTCATGGACATGTAAGCGCTTTCACCCGTAGGCTCAGTCAGACTTACACATGACATAGAAGCATCCAGGCTTTAAATATCCCCCCTTACACTTTCATTGGTTAATTTCTCAGCAAACAATGAACATGTAACCACAGCATAGAAAGCACAGACGCAATGTTAACTACACACACATATATTAACATCTCAGAAAACATCCTAGTAACACATGTATTATATGATATTGTACTATGCCTAATACTCATCAATAATACCACCACCCTTACATCCGATTGTGGTTGGAGATGGCTGGGTCACTGAAACAATGTCAGTGTATATAGAAATTAAGACCCATTATTGATGGTATAGCATCCATTTTAAAAGATACATATCAGCTGCTAGATGTATTAGGAGATTTTAAAGAGGGAATTCCTACCAGCTGTCTTCTAATAACCATGGACATGAAGAACTTGTTCACGTCCATACCAAATAGTTATGGTTCTGAAGCCATTAGACACATTATTCATAATATAGGTAAATTTAACAATAATGAACAGATTCTCTTGAATGCCATCCTAGACCTCATATTAAATAATAATGTCTTCATGTATGACAATACCTTGTTTTTGCAGCAATGGGGAGTGGCTATGGGCACTCCCTGTGTGAATACTTACGCAAATCTTGTGGTCTATTACTGGGAATGCATGCACTTATTCAATAATGTTTACTTTAAAAAGATTCTATTATATAAACGTTTTGTGGATGATATCATAATTTTTTGGAATGGTGCATTAGAAGAATTTCTAGAATTTGTGGAACACTTAGAAGCTACCACTTCCTTCTTTAAATTTACTATTGAACATTCCACAACTAAGATAAACTTTCTTGATATCACCATTATTAAAGATGACAATGGTCATCTACATCATACTATTTACAGGAAACCTTGTTGGAAAAATACATTACTAGAATATAGTAGCATGCACCCCAGACACATATTTCGCAATATTATAAAGAGTCAGTACACTAGGATCAATAAATTATACAAGGACAATGGAGACAGAATGGAACAAATATTAAAATTAGAAGACATGTTTATAGAGAGAAAATATAGTGGGGATCTGATTCAATCGGTTAAACAGTCTTTCTGTTCATTTCAAACCCCATCCACACAGAGAAAGAGCCTATATCAGGCTCAAGGGGGATACTGTTCTAAGAAATGCTCTATACCCTTTCAAACTAGATATACTAGTGACAACAGATCTATCGTTGAGATTATACAAAAAAACTGGCATATTCTCCTCACAAATGATGATATAAAGAGTCTAGTGGGAACTAAACCAAGGTTCCTATATACCAACAGTAAGAACCTAAAAAGATTACTATGTGTTGAAAAGAATAATGGTAATTTCAGTAAGGTATGTGATATGAAACAACTTGACAACATAGAAAGATGGAATAGTCACAACAAGCTAGGGACCTATCCATGTAATACATGTAATATGTGTAGTCACATTTCTAGTGATATAAACTATATACATCCTAGGCTAGACATTAACTTTAAACCCAATTTTAGGTCGACTTGCACTAGCTCCAACTTGATATACCTAGCAAACTGCCAGGACTGTGATGCATTCTATATAGGAATGACAACAAGACCCTTGAAAGAACGTATATATAATCATATATACGACATCAGGAAAAAAGATCAGAAAAATGCCCTTGCTAAACATATAACAAATAATTCTGGCCACAGTTTTAAATTTAGAACATTACAACTTGTGCGTTCAAATAATAGGAAAGGTGATACATTTAATGAATTAGAAAGTATAGAATTACAATGGATTCTCCGGCTTAAAGCACATTATAGTCCAGGTCTGAATCAATATATCAGTATCAGATCAGTACTTAAAAAGAGAAGCTTAAAATAATAAAATACCAGAATATTCTGGATAAGATATATCTGACCACATTGAGTATCCCTGTGATTAAGACATGATCTATTATCATCTACACATCTATATCTGTACTATTTTTGAAGTTTAATTACTACTTATTTAATATATTAATTATGATTCCCATGTTTAAACACTTTTCTAAACACATTTTTATCAAGAGTATATATTTAATAAATACATCTGTATATATTATTGTCAATATTATTAATATCAAATAAATGTATTTCTGTATGCTTTATTTATATTTATTTTTTATTTATTTATATGTCTATTCTAATATTGATTATCCAGATTTTTTAGATTTTAGTCATACATAAATATTATAATATATATACATGTTTTTACAAATAATATATCTCTTTTATACATTATATAGATACACATTTTCTAGAGTTTTTTATGATATTTATATTCCATATTTTAGGACTTTTAATCTTTGCATAAAATAAATATTTATATTTTAGCCTCCTGTTAGTTAAACATGCATAATTCCATCTCGTTAATTTGTTAAAATAGATAGAAGTGCTAAGCCAACCCTGACAGATACATTTGCTTTGATTAGATAGAGAGCTATATTTTGGCTGCTATAGACATAGGTTTTAAAAAATGTGTATTTCTGCACACTGATATAAGTATTCCTTATATATTGTTTTTTCTAGTCATATATGCAATGTTTTTCTGTTTATTTACTTATCATATAATATAAAATCTATTCAAGTGTTAAGGCTTTTTATGTAATGTGAGAAGAATGTTTTATGCTCACTTTTAGTCTATTTATATGTTGAAACAGTTACTTATATTCCCCTAGTATTGCACTGACACTTTAACAGCCACAACAGCTTTTTGCAATCAATTTTGTAATTTAGAAAATTGATATATTAAGTGGATAATTGATACAATTTATCATTTATTTGTGCTATATAAGGAACTAGTTCTGTTACAATTAAATAGATCTGAAGAAGCGTACAGTCCGTACGTGAAAGCGCTTATCTCTTTCCTTGCTTGTACCTAAATAAAGAAGTTTTTGCTGCATTATCGTGGTGGTCTTCAAACTGGTGTTCTTCTACTCTAATACTCATCAATCAAAGATCTAACAATATATATAGAAGATATGCATATCATATCAATGTAATACAGCGGTACACAACTGAAAGAGTGGACTAATGTGTGTTAACTGTATATCTGTACCTAAACTACATTCCTGTCACGGGGGTTTAAGCCTCCTGCTTCTCAAAAGAGACTTCATCAGTGTTTCACCGGTCAGCCCTGGTATGTGGTCAACCCTCCACCTAATAATCCATCTAAATCCGCATTCTAAAGCATAGTTGATGAGGTCCCCCCTCTGGTATTATAACCTAGCCATCGTAAAACACTGAATGTAGACGTATGCCTTGTGATGTGCTCATAGCCGGCCATAGGCATACGCCAATCCTGCGGCTGCCCAGGGCGCCGCACTAGTAGGGCCACCTGTCTAGTAGGTGTGTCATGTAGGTATACCAGGATGGGGGCACCATGTGTTGTGGTGGTGTGCGCCATGGAGCCCTACAGCCTAGGGCAGCAGTCGATCTAAGGCCGCTGCCGGGAGGGTAGTACGGTCTGCAGGTATGTGCAGAAGTGCACATGAAACAGCGGTTCACAAGGATTACCCATAGTGGCGACACCTGCACAGATGGCTATAGCGGGACACACACGACCATGCATACAGCACAGATAGACATACACACACCATAAATAGTCAATTACACACAAGGTTTATGGCGTGTATGGGTACAGTGTCAGTACAGCAAGGATAGCTGTCTGCCACGATATCCAGCAGATGTCTCTAGGGTGTTCTGGAATACGGACGGTGCATGGACAATGAGTGGATATGCATCGTACCACAGTTCTATGTGTCAGCCGTGCAAATATGCGATACATGGGACAGACAGCTGTCCATGCAAGAGCAGCACTACGGGCACAACATAGGTATTTAGATATACAATGACAGAGATACAGATGGACACATGTGGCAAGCCCGTGCGTGTAACGTACACAGCACCACCCCACCACACCATAGCAGGGTGCACGTGGAGAACACGCTACGGAGGTCGCCAAACACAGCAGGCACACAAGCAGTCCACGAGCTGCGTCTCACCATCCACAAACACAGGGAAGGCGGCAGGATATGAGTGTTCTGCGGAAACCTCAAAGCCATATCCTATGAACCCATGCAGCTAAGAACATGGACACACACACACATGTGGCAGGCATGGTGATTGACAACACCCCCACATACCCAACCGCACAACAGTATGACACAGGTATGGAATGCGCTACGTGGACCACCGAACACACCACCATCAGAGGCACATGTACAGGTGGGTGACAACATCCGTAAAGGAATGGCCGCCGATAGCCAAGGTATGTGTTGCCAAGCGACTAAAATAACTCCACTCTACTAGGGAAGCTGTGAACACACACACCACACACACACACGGGGAAGGGGCGGGAGTCGAACCTACGCCTACCTACATGACCTCACTACAGCATGAAGCATTTACAGAACGCGCTACGGAGATTACTGAGCACAGCGCTGTCAGCGGCATACTTCTATGCGGGTGACATCACCCGTAAGGGAATAGCTGGCAATAGCCAAGGTATGTGTTGCAAAGCGTCTAAAAGCATGTTCATCTGCAGAGGCAGCTGGAAACACACACACACAGGGAAGGGCCGAGAGTCGAACCTATGCCTACCTACATGAACTCACTACAGCATGAAGCATTTACAGAACGCGCTACCGAGATTACTGAGCACAGCGCTATCAGAGGCATACTTCTAGGCGGGTGACATCACCCGTAAGGGAATAGCTGGCAATAGCCAAGGTATGTGTTGCGAAGCGTCTAAATGCATGTTCATCTGCAGAGGCAGCTGGAAACACACACACACACACACACACATGGAAGGACCGAGAGTTGAACCTACGCCTACCTACATGAACTCACTACAGCATGAAGCACTTACAGAACGTGCTACCAAGATTACTGAGCACAGTGCTGTCAGAGGCATACTTCTATGCGGGTGACATCACCCGTAAGGGAATAGCTGGCAATTGCCAAGGTATGTGTTGCAAAGCATCTAAAAGCATGTTCATCTGCAGAGGCAGCTGGAAACACACACACACACACACACAGGGAAGGGCCGAGAGTCGAACCTACACCTACCTACATGAACTCACTACAGCATGAAGCATTTTCAGAACGCGCTACCGAGATCACTGAGCACATTGCTGTCAGAGGCATACTTCTATGCGGGTGACATCACCCGTAAGGGAATAGCTGGCAATTGCCAAGGTATGTGTTGTGAAGCGTCTAAAAGCATGTTCATCTGCAGAGGCAGCTGGAAACACACACACACAGGGAAGGGCCGAGAGTCGAACCTACGCCTACCTACATGAACTCACTACAGCATGAAGCATTTACAGAACGCGCTACCGAGATCACTGAGCACAGTGCTGTCAGAGGCATACTTCTAGGCGGGTGACATCACCCGTAAGGGAATAGCTGGCAATAGCCAAGGTTTGTGTTGCAAAGCGTCTAAAAGCATGTTCATCTGCAGAGGCAGCTGGAAACACACACACACACACACACACAGGGAATGGCCAAGAGTTGAACCTATGCCTACCTACATGAACTCACTACAGCATGAAGCATTTACAGAACGCGCTACCGAGATTACTGAGCACAGTGCTGTCAGAGGCATACTTCTATGCGGGTGACATCACCCATAAGGGAATAGCTGGCAATTGCCAATGTATGTGTTGAGAAGCATCTAAAAGCATGTTCATCTGCAGAGGCAGCTGGAAACACACACACACACACAGGGAAGGGCCGAGAGTCGAACCTTCACCTACCTACATGAACTCACTACAGCATGAAGCATTTACAGAACGCGCTACCGAGATCACTGAGCACAGCACTGTCAGAGGCATACTTCTAGGCGGGTGACATCACCCGTAAGGGAATAGCTGGCAATAGCCAAGGTTTGTGTTGCGAAGCGTCTAAAAGCATGTTCATCTGCAGAGGCAGCTGGAAACACACACACACACACACACAGGGAAGGGCCAAGAGTCGAACCTACGCCTACCTACATGAACTCACTACAGCATGAAGCATTTACAGAATGCGCTACCGAGATTACTGAGCACAGCGCTGTCAGAGGCATATTTCTATGCGGGTGACATCACCCATAAGGGAATAGCTGGCAATTGCCAAGGTATGTGTTGCAAAGCGTCTAAAAGCATGTTCATCTGCAGAGGCAGCTGGAAACACACACACACACACACAGGGAAGGGCCGAGAGTCGAACCTACGCCTACCTACATGAACTCACTACAGCATGAAGCATTTACAGAATGCGCTAACAAGATTACTGAGCACAGCACTGTCAGGAGGCATACCCCTAGGTGGGTGGTATCATCTGCAGAGGCAATGCAGCCGATAGGGAATGAAGACAGAGTGTGCAGTCACACAGCCTGTTACCATCCCAAGGTGGCCGTACAGTAACACGGTAGTGCTGCGATCGGGAATACCAACTAACTACGGAGCAGTACATCACGACATGAATACGGGATGCACCACATTACAGTATACCCTATGAGAGGGCATCCGGCGTGCAGGATGTAGGCAGCCAATGTGGCATGACAGCCACATATGAGTCACCTGGATGGTCACCATGGCTATGCAGGATGTCAATGGCCATGGCTACACACCTAGTAGCAGACATCAGTGCCGACCGTCGTGTGTACCCCCGACTGGTGTACTGGCCATGCCTCTCACACCTAGCAGTTGCGAAGGGGAGACAGACATGCTCACGGGGTATCAACGCAGTCAGCCGCGGTGTGCACTGTACTGTATGTCCATCTACACAGCTGCTTACTGGGCATGCTCAGACACTTAGAATCGGCACAGTGCAGACAGGCATACACATGGGGCGACGGCATGGGTGGCAGAATGTGGAACGTCGTGTGTGTCCAGCCACACAACAGCAACCCTGCCGTGCCACAGACGTGGCAGTTGCGGAGGGGAAACAGGCATGCACCCGGGGTATCAATGCAGACGGGCGCGGTGTGTACTGTACTGTGTGTCCATCTACACAGCTGCTTACTGGGCATGCTCAGATACTTAGAATTGGCACAGTACAGACAGGCATGCACATGGGGCGATGGCATGGGAGGCAGAATGTGGACCGTCGTGTGTGTCTAGCCACACAACAGCAACCTGGCCATGCCACAGGCGTGGCAGTTGCAGAGGGGAAACAGGCATGCACTCGGGGTATCAATGCAGGCGGGCACGGTGTGCACTGTACTGTGTGTCCATCTACACAGCTGCTTACAGGGCATGCTCAGACACTTAGAATCGGCACAGTGCAGACAGGCATACACATGGGGCGACGGCATGGGAGGCAGAATGTGGACCGTCGTGTGTGTCCAGCCACACAACAGCAACACGGCCATGCCACAGACATGGCAGTTGCGGAGGGGAAACAGGCATGCACCCGGGGTATCAATGCAGACGGGCGTGGTGTGCACTGTACTGTGTGTCCATCTACACAGCTGCTTACTGGGCATGCTCAGACACATAGAATCGGCACAGTGCAGACAGGCATACACATGGGGCGACAGCATGGGAGGCAGAATGTGGAACATCGTGTGTGTCCAGCCACACAACAGCAACCCGGCCATGCCACAGACATGGCAGTTGCGGAGGGGAAACAGGCATGCACCCGGGGTATCAATGCAGACGGGTGCGGTGTGCACTGTACTGTGTGTCCATCTACACAGCTGCTTACTGGGCATGCTCAGACACTTAGAATCGGCACAGTGCAGACAGGCATACACATGGGGCGATGGCATGGGAGGCAGAATGTGGACCGTCGTGTGTGTCCACCCACACAACAGCGACCCGGCCATGCTCACACATGTAGTATGTGCTACGCGCCGTCGGGCATGCAGACGGACTGCACGCACCACAAGTCACGGCCAGGTAAACCCATACACACGCACAGGGTGGACACACATGCAGTCACACGTACACACACAGATGACAGCACAGGCGTCACGAGTGCAGGCTGAACATGTACACACCGTAGTGTACACTGTAGCTGCTATGCCAGCACCATGTCATCGGTGCAGCAGTATGCCTCACGGTCCAGAAACTGCGTGTGACATATGTCCAGAAGACTATGTGGTGGTGTACATCCATCGTGCAGAGTACACATGTACTATCAATGATCCCACAGGTGTGATGTAGTCCACCTGTACTGGTATACACGGACAGGCGTGCTCCACACATACCACGGGCCTGACACAGGTATGACACATGACTGCAGCTGTACCACAGTGAAACAATGTCCGGATATGTGACATATGTGATTTCCTGGCTGTGTGCATGGACTGCACGCAGGACACATACGAAGCCTGTGATGTACCACATGCATGACACAGGCGTACGCGGTAATACACACACGAAGGGAAGGCAGATACATGTTTGTGTTATGCACCCCCTACAGGGTGTAGCTGTGTTCACAGGGACACATACCCTTGTACAGTTTGCCTGTGACAGCTGTGATACCAAACCACAGTCCATGTTCCATGTATGTTGACACACATGTCACAACGTAGCAATGTATACACACATGGCAACAGGGGATACATGTGACACCTGTACTGTGCACGGTGCAGCCATGCAGGGGCGGTGTCTGGTGTCCGTAACACAGTTGCAACCCCCTCCCACATGCATACCCATCATGGGGGCTGTCATATGGTGGCATAGTAACAGCACGCATGGCAGTCTGTGTGTACACCATTTGTTTAAGCACCTGTCCACATGCATGTCTGCAGGTGCTGGTCACACGCGTGTCACACACCATCCTACCCTGCCATGTGCATACAGTCTGCTATGTCGCCTTTACATGACAGCACTGCCATGATGCATACCCATCGGCCATGCGGGATCGACCATATGTCACATTGCCACTGTAACCCCTACCACCTCCCACGTGCAGATATTGGCACAGCTGCCAGATACAGTGGTAGTACGCAGGATGCACCACATACCGCTGCACGCCTGCACAAATCCCATGTAGCGGGTGTGGCATTCCTAGCACCAACATGTGTGCAGGAATGTGTGCCCATGTATGCCACAGATCGGGGGACTATGTGCCACGTGCCACACATCACTGTACACCATGGTAGAGATCTGTACCTACCTCAGTGTGGGGTGCATCGATGTGGATGGTGTGGTACATGCAACACGTCATCCCTCCGTGTAGACATGTGTGGCCACCACCATGTCAGTGTGTCAACATGTGTGTATGTCTGCTGCCTGTTGAGAGGGTGTATGCAGATATCGTGGTGTGACTGGACACTGACCACACAGGGTGACCATCCCATAGTGGTGCTGCATTGTACAGCCCTATCATTGCCATACCTGTGAGCCTTACTGGCCACTTGTGCAAGACCACCCCCTGTGACATGGCTGCCGGTGCATTGTCTTGTGAGGGTGCCGACCACACAGACAGGTGTCCTCATCTGCACACAATGGTGTGTGTGCCATAGAGGTGTACACCCCGCGAATACGGGAATATTCCTGTACCGGTACAGCATCCGACTGTCGAACACTGTGCACCACAGCTGACAGGTGACACCTGTGGTCAGTAGCCAGCACACTGCGTACGACACCTGCCGAATGTCACCATACCTGTACTGTGTCATGCCATGTATGTGATGTCTCTGTCCACCGTAGCCTGTGGCACCGACCACGGGCATCAGGTGCAGTATATGTGTGGACATGTGCGTCATGTACCGTGTAAGCAACGTTACACTGTATCCGGCTCCATGCTCCGCAGGTTTATGTGTATGACCTCTCTTCTTGCAATCCCGACTGTCTTTTCTCTATATCACAAAAGCTCTGCACCTGCTCCCATAGTATTCCTACATAGATAAAGTAAATGTATACTAAATGGAGTACTACACTGGCCTAGAGTCCCCCTGGGTGCCCACTTCCCTATAGGTGCCTTCTGAACTGGTTACACAGCAAATGCATTCACATTCTCTGGCATGTCGAAGGGTCAATTGCTACCGACCTCTCCTGTTCAGATGGTGAATCTGGGCGTCCTGGCCACTGTTACAGGTGCCTCATGGACACGGACAAGCCGCACCTCCCCCAATGAACATAATACATGTGACAGACGCAACTATATAGCCAGACAGGGGGCTGTGCTCTCTCAAACCATGACAGGCAAGACCACGCGGGAGGGGAAGGACACCATGCACACCACATACCCAGTGTCACATGTGACTATCGCAAATGCTAATCAAACACATGAACACACTAAGACATACCTGGAGGCACTGTAAGACATGTCACGAACCTAACGAGCTCTCTGAAGCAGCCACACAAGCTACTGCCTCCACAAGACATAGGACATGCAACACATAGTTCTCAACGTCTGTGTGCTAAACTGTCGAACCCCAAAGGTGACACACACACTGCCAGACACACCTGTAATGGGTGACGCCACTGCCAGACACACCGACGTCCCACCCACCACAATGAACAAGGGAATGATCACAGTATGCTGCCTGCCGGGCGCTGGAATACGCCACATAACACACGCACTCAGGTCACTCCGCAGCATGTACAGGTATGATGCGGTCATTGCCCATGCTGGTGTCAACGACTGGTGGCATACCACCCTGGCATACAGTACAGGAGACATAGAGGGCCACTCAGATTGTGTAGCCCAGGCCGGCATGTCCCTGACCCTGGGCAATATCCCACCCTCATCAAGTATGATGCCACTATACTAGCTCAATGTGGTCACCCTTGATAATGTGCCTGGTTACCGGTGTCAGTCTGAGGGGATCCAGATTCCTCATACCTGGGATGACATGCTTGGCACGCCATGCCCCTTCGCATGGTATGGCTGTCAGCTGTCGCCCCTGGTCTTCAAGGGTTTGGTGAAGGCACCTGCCACCCCCACAGTGCTCACTGCAGGCACGGCTGGAATGATAAACCTACCACCCTACACTACAAACCTGGAGAACACACAGGATAATACTGCTCACTGCCAGTGGTCTACGGCCAAGCTGCATACCCACAAATGCCCTCCTCAGTATAAAGGACATCGATGTCAGTGCTGTGTCTGAAACATTGGTCAGGGCTGCTGAGAGCACCCCAGCACTATCGGGTCATACCCCATATCATGCATTCAGGACCATAACCCGGACCTAACACAGAAGGAGGGGGAGGCTCCATTTCCATGAAGGATACACACACCTGCATGTTGGCAGAGATGCACGTAGCAGCGGGGAATATCCAGGTGCAATTAACCATGGTTAGGACTGCCCTACAGTTTGTTGCATGCTACAGACCACCCTCCCAAACTCAGGATACCTGCACAGCCTTCCTGAAGACACTGGTGAGTGTGAATGCTCTCACAACACTGTCATATTGGGTGACATCAACCACCCATACATAGACCGGGAACATTACCCAGGACACAACACCCTACGCCAAAGGTCCCAGGTGTTCATACACCTGACTGCTGTGGAACAACCATGCCCCATACCCACAAGGGGGGGACGTATACCAGTTCTGATCATCACACATGGGGACGATATGCTCCACACAGGATGTACATCCCTCAATGGTAATGTCAGACCGTATAGTGAATCCACTGGTGATCTGCATCCTGCACCCAACACCGGCATGAGAGACCACAGTGACGACCTCTCCACAGTGAACCACACACGTCATACGACCAGTGTGGTACCCTACAAGGCCTCCATGCCAGTGGTAAACACAAGCCACACTGCTGAAACCCTTACAAATGGCTTCTATGAGCACCCCCAGGGATGTCTGCACCAAGCGATCCTGATAACATCAGGACCTTGTCCACCGAAGGCAGGCACATGGTCTGGTGGACCCCAACCATTGACAAACTGTACAACAAGGGTTGGAGCTAATACATGACAGAGCAATATCAGCACCAGGGAAGGCATCACTGATTAATACTGGTGTTAACATACAATCACACATACAATCATCCAAGGCCACTTGTGGGAGTGGTACTGCAGAGGACACATAAGACAACCATAGGGCCTTCCTTAGCTGTGGTAGGAACATGGGTGGGAGCACACAGTCATGCCCGGAATTACTCCAGAATGGCACAATGATCACTGAACCCACAGACATTGTCAACAAACCAGCAGACATGTTCCATGCATACATCTACCCCCCCCCCCAAGAGGGGACGTATCCATCCCACCAGAGTCTAGCCTCCCAAACATCCCGTATGCCCAGGAGAGATCTGATATCTGTTAAGTGGTGAACACAGCACCAATGGAACCAGATGGTGTCCCTGGCTGTGTGCTACACAACCTCATTGAGGCCCTCGCCTCGCACATAAAGCCGCTGTGTCATCTTAGGCTTACTACGGGCTAGGTCCCCGCTGGATGGCATACGGCAACTGTGGTCCCACTACACCAGGGTAGTGCTCTTATGGACTGTAGACATCCCTGCCCTATCAGCTTGACAAGCCTTGTCTGCAAAGCTGTGGGGAGATTCATTTTCCAAAATCAAACACCAAAGGCAAACTGTTGAAAAAGCAACAAGTGGCACAGTGCTAGCAAAACTAAAACTCTGGACCACAATTTCTGCACCAGCAACAAACCAAGTTTCAACGATTTTATTTGAAAATGAGCTTCGGTGAGAGCAATCTCCCACCTTCATCAGATAATAGTTTTGTTTAAAACCACTCCTTATATACGTAGCTTATTGTCAATTAATTAACATGACTGCTACTAAAATGATTAAACCAACACTATTAAAACTGTTTGCTGCACTTTTGTTAATCGAATATTTTTGCGTACCATGTTGACATTATTTGTTTGCTTTTTATTCCAATTTGCATTTTAACTAGTTGTGCTTTATTTTTAAGTTATCAGTCTCAATTTGTTGACTTTGGGAAACATGCTTACATTTAACAAAAGTGCAGAAAACAGTTTTAATAGTGTTGGTTTAATCATTTTAGTAGCAGTCATGTTAATTAATTAATTGACAATAAGCTACGTATATATAAGGAGTGGTTTTAAACAAAACTATTATCTGATGAAGGTGGGGAGATTGCTCTCTACCGAAAGCGCTCATTTTCAAATAAAATCGTTGAAACTTGGTTTGTTGCTGGTGCAGAAATTGTGGTCCAGAGTTTTAGTTTTGCTAGCACTGTGCCACTTGTCACTTTTTCAACTGTGGGGAGATCCATACTGGAGCCCATAAATACAGACAGTGGTGTACAGCCAATACCGGAACATACCCACATCGACTTAGTCAAGGGCAGATCCTGCCTCCCAAACCTGCTCGACCTGTCTGGAGGGGTCACTAAGGCCATTGATGGGGGTACGTCGGTTTGCACAGACTACCATGACCTGGCGGGAGCGTTCAAACAACACTCCAAGTGGGCAGCATGGAAAGGGTCACTAGCGTACATGTGGAGACATATGTCACACGATGGTTTGCCAACTGGATGGAGGTCACACCACACAGGGTTTGTGTTCCTGGTGCCATGTCAGACTCCAAGCTGGTCTCGACTGGTGGCCCACAGGGCTCAGTCCTGTGCCCCCTCCTGTTTGGCATTCAACCTTCCAATGTGCATGCAAACATAGGGGGATTGTGGCAGACAAGGTATGCAGATGACTGCACACCGGCCACCATACTCAACACCCCATCAGACACGGACATCCACCTGGGGTCTCATAGAAATGGATAACTGGTGCCAGAGCCATGGCCTGATGCTACATGCCAGGGAAGGTGTAGACCTACCCAGTGGGAAAGACATGTTCACCCCGACTTACCATATAGGTGGTAAGCCATTAAACATGGTGGACGCGATCAGGGACATGGGTACCACACCTGTCGGTAACCTTTGTCGACACTCACATTGCCAATGTGGTTGGGAAGACATTCCACTGTGGCCACCTGGTCAGGAAGGGATTCACATCCACATCAGGGGAGTTCATTGTACCCCTGTACTCTTCACACATCAGACCAATGATTGCATACAACGCCACATCTGGGATGTACCTAACCTGACACCTGCAGCACTCGTAAGGACCACAAACTTTCCACAACACAGGGATAAAGGTGCTGAGACATGTGTCACACGCTGCCCGACCGAGGGGACTCCGGCTGTATACCTTCTCAGCCCGTCTGCTCTGAGGTGATCTGTGCCTGTCATACACGGCCATGTCCAACCTGGGTGACATGGACATGTTCCACCTCCTAGGCTCCAAGCAAACACGCGCACAGATGCAACTGACAGACACCTCAACACGGACATAAATAGGACGTGCTGGGGGGACAGGGTCATCGCCCAGAGACCCCCTACAACATGGAAAGGATTCCCAGCCCATGTGAAGCAGAGCCACTGACTGACTTTGTCCAAGAGTAATCCTGACGTGTGGATGTGTGATCGTAGGTATGCGCCAGGCATCATCTCTGTGTCACTGCTGGACAGAGGGACAGTGAACCGATGGATGTAGTATCCTCATCCTAAGGGGTGGTGACAGCCACACACACTCTGGCTAGGCTTACACATGCCGTAGGGCACATAGGCTGGTATGTACCTATGCGCCTATGTACCTATGTAGGGGTCCATGCAGGTTGCGGGTACCTGTGGTATGCTGATATTGCCAGATGTGCCTGTGGGTAACCCACAGCTACACGTGGGGGACTGATAACAGTGCTCACAGTAAGCACATGCAAGTACACCATATTTGGCATACAGGTTAACAGAACCAACATGGTGCTACACATGTAACCGCCACGCATACCGTGTACACAGATCAATGTATGCTGCACCTGCACTACATGGTATGTCTGCTGCATGATGTCGGTACACAACCCACGTCACATACGCACTTGTCACCTGTCATACACAACCACTGCAACATACACATCGTGCACTATGCGGACACAGGTATCACATACACCTCTCACTATCTTGTCCACCCTGTGCATCAGAATATATTTGCATAACCGTGCACCGATGGTGTGGAACGCTGTGCTGCAGCAGAGGCTTCACCATATGCACAGGGTGATATGTGTGCCAGGGGCATAGGCTGTACCAATGGATGACATCATGTGTGTGTGTGTAAGGGCTGGTGCATATACTGGGCATGACTGTGCAGTATGCATGTGGATGTGGTGGAGCCCTACAGTTGTATCTGCTGTGTGTGGGTATGTGTGTACACAGTTCAGCCATCTGTGATGCCTACACGGGGTATACTTGGCAGCCCCAGACTGTACAGTGCAGGTTGTACGGCTCACTGTGTCCGCCTGCGGCCACGTGACCCGTGCCTGCCTGGGGTCGCACGGGCACTACCGGGTGGAGGTATGGAGTGGCCACTCTCCAATAACACATGTCTGCTGGAACCGTGTCAACGCTGGGACCGGCCAGGGCCACGTCCACGTGGCCTGCTGTGTCCTGGTGTGGTTGGTGTAGCACCAGCTGCACTACTGCTGCTACCAGCACTGTGTGAGTGGGCATGAGAGGTGGCACGCACACGTCAACCTGCACTAGGTGGTGTTGCTGGCCTACAGCCACATGTCCTACGCCTCACCCCTACCAGGTGTTCCAGCACAGACAGCTCACGCTCGTGGATTGACATGCCTCGGTCGAGGATTCCAACCATCTCACCTAATCTCCTATCCAGAACATCGGCAAGCTGCTGTTGAGCATTCACCAATGACTGGATGTTCTCATTTAAGGAATGGATTGCGGCCGTCTGCAGCCTCTGCCCTTCTTGGTTCTGCCGTTCGGCACGTGCCTGTGCCGCCATTACAGTCTGAAACATGCGTCAGGTGATACCAGCTGCTGCACCCTGTACGGCAGGTGCATGTCTACCAGAGCTCCTCCTACGAGCAGCACCAGCCACATGCCTGTGTGGCACATCACCAGTCATTACACTGGCAACATGGTGTGTACTCGCACCTTCTCTAGCCACCACACAGTCCTGCTCAGTGCCAACAGACGATGACTGTCCTTCCTCTATGGGCAACGGTGATGTGGTATGTGTCGGCATCTGAACCGTGTGCGGAGATGAAGGGGACATAGGTGGGATGTTAACCAATGGCGCAGCTTCTGCCTGTGATGACCCTGCCTGTGCCTCATGCATATGGTCATCACCGCTAGTATCTGTGGAGACACTAGCATCAGATGGACCGCAGGAGGGGAACGCAAAGACATACTGTAAGATACATTACACACATGCAGACACACACGCAGACACACACACAGACACACACACAGACACACACACACACATGCGGAGACACACACACGCTGACACACACACGCAGACACACACACATGCAGACACATCATGCATGTGATATTGCAGGTGGCATGCAGCATTCCGACACCACAGCTCAGTGAATGCAGGCCAGACATTAATAGTGGTAGTATGCATACTGCCCTGGGGTGCACACTACATCAAGCAGGTGTCATTTCAGTAGGTTTGCAGTACACACATTCATGGTAGTTTGCATGCATCACCGTGATACACCGTGTGGCCACAGGTGGGTTAACACTACACATGGCTGGCGTCACTTTGTCATGTACACCGCAAACATGTGCGATAACATCTGGACATGTGACAATGGTGTCCCACCACATGCACCACATCAAACTGGACATCACAGTGCAGTGTTATGTGTACAGGCTACAGATAGAATGCATGTGTAACAAGGATGTCTGTGCAGGTGTGGTTGGTGTGAGCTGTGTACATAGCTGTACAGTGGGGAGTATGGGCACTGTGCCACTGCATGGCAGCAAGACACAGGTATGTTTCTGTGCGATGAGTAACATGGACGCATTGCATTGCCATGTCTGCAACACAGTCATGCTGTTCCACAGCACATATATGGTAGACATTGGTGGCACCTCCAGTGGCTGCAGACAGGCATTTTGTTTGTCTGGTGTACCACATCAGATGTACAGGGGGTCCACTACAGCTATGATCGCACTATGTGTGGACAGGGTGCAAAGATGACTACCCACTGCAGATGTACTGTGTGGCAACATGCCTGTGGGTATCACCCATGGCCATGTTTGACTGGGTCATGGACAATTGTGTGTGATGGGCATCGTGTACACATCTCTGTGGTGGCCCATGTGACATACACCCATACTAGTCTGAGGTGTCACATTCCCGAAGGCTATGCAGACATTGTGGATTTCTGCTATGTCATGCGTAGGTCATGTCATGGTGTGACAATGTTGCAGACAGAACACCACGTGCATGGGACATGTCATGTGCCATGTCACAACGTGCACACAATGCACAATGCAGGGGCATTGGTCACATTGGTAACACCTGTGTGCTGGCCAGATCACAGCTCACTATGTGGTACTGTGTGCTTACCGCAAAGGCATTCCGATGCATACTACACATGCAGCCATTGTAGAACACCTCCACCATTGTATGCATAGCTGACTGCACATATCACACCGATGGGTTATGTGGTGTCATGCCGGTGTATACTAACGGTTGTATCTACTGTACATGGGTGGCATGTGTGTCGGGTGGTGCAACCTGTATACCGTGACTGGAGCAGACCGAGGTGTGCATGTCATACCTGTACACATGGGGAATATCTATACAGTGTAACATGCCTATTACTAGCAACAGTCTCACCTGCGACGGACCCATGCCTGTGCAACATGCCAGAGGTACCTGTATAGGGGCGACACAACAGTATACACATTATCCATTACTGTAGCCACAGTAAGCACTGTGCATGTCACATGATGTACCTGTGTGGTAGCATGTGTTATGCACATGTCTACAAACATAATGTAGCATACTTTAGTATGCAGCTTGTGTGGCCATATACCTGGCATGTGTTGGTACATTATGTGGTGTACTATGATACCCACACCTACGTCAGTTATCATACACACATGCAAGACTGACTTACCAGGCAGCTCCAGGCTCATTGGTTGGGAGACACCCACCTCCACGATGGCAGCGAGTGTTTCTGCATGTTGTTCCCTGGGTGTCCCCAGACTGGCCAGGAGCTCCTCCGTGTGTGTGAGTGGGGGCTGGGTTGGTGGCCCACCACCTGTCCCACCTTGTTGTCTGGCGATTGCGGAGGCACGCTGTTTCACGTGCCGAATTAGGTCTGTGCAGTGTCAGCGTATTTGCTAGTAGGTGCGGTTGTTGCCACCCACGTTGTTCACCCTCCTGCGCATATCCTGCTACAAGTCATCCCGTTGCTGTGCTTGTTTTGGCACATGGCTGAGTAGTATATCGTAGTTGTCGTGGAGCAACAGGATAATCACATCATCCTCCTGGCGGCTGAAGGCTGGCAGCCGGGAACGTGGCATTATCTGTAAGACATAATGATGGTGACAGGTCACATTTACACTCATGTACTGGCATACTGCTGGACATACATTGCTATGACTTGTACAACATCTGCACAGTAATCTCTGCGATGCATCATGGCAGTGACACAGCTGACGTGTTGCCGTCACACCATTAAGCAGTGGGTTTCATATCATATCTGTGTGTCAACTCATCACACTGTACACACACCATGTTGATTGTAGCCTGCTGTGGACATGTGTACCTGCCTGCGCCTGTGTTCATATCAGTTGGCACGTGTCCCAATGTGACAACAGTTGTACTGTTCACCTGGATGCTGTGTATATGTCAGTAGGCATCACGTACGTGGCCATTATGAACGTCAGCAGTGGCACTGCACACATACACATGGACACCTGTACATGCATGTGTTGTGCCATGTACATCTACACAGCACTGTACAGGTGTTGGCCAACCTGCCACGGCTCACCTGTATTGCACATGTGATACACATGGGACAATGTGTAACCATGTGACATTTGCAGGAAAGGTCATGCATAGCATGTGCGCACGCACATTGTCCACACAAACACACAGCACCTGTGACACCACAGGGTGCATCACTGCCACATTACTGGTGTGGACGGTTGATAGTGCAAGTGCCATTTGTCCATCGCACCATGTAGGACTGTGATAACACGTGCAGCCTTGCTGAGCAGGGCTGCATGGTATGGCAATGTATGTCACATAGATGGCACTGGGATGTGACCCACCTGGGGGTACTGATATTGGTAGGGTGGCTGTCATTCCATATGTCATTGCTTATGTGTATATGGACATTACACATGTCTATCAACATGGTGTGGACACTGGCCTTCTGCAAGGTAGGCTGCACGCTGCTTGGTGGGGGTGTGTATGGTGCATGCAGGTATCGCACATCCATGCATACATATTACCCCTGACAGGTGCTATGTGCTGCGATATTGTTCAACACAGTGCTGTATGTGCCCACACACTGCTATCCCATGCACATGGATGTTTGCCTGGCCTGACATGGGTACCACATATGTCTACATCCAGTGCCTGCTGCCACCCCCATGTCAGCTGGTGCACCGCACAGCGCCATCCTTCCCACGGGGAGCGTGGTGTTGGTCACAGCATGGGTATCCATGTATGGGGACAGGGATGTTCACATAGCAGGGGCACTGATGGTATTGTCGATCGGACCATACACGTATGACGCACACCTCACACACACAGCCCATTCCGTATGTTGTTCGCAACACTGACACAGCTATACTGCTAGGCCAGGGACATTCCCAGACGTACATACACAGATGCGTGCACATCTGTCTGTGGCATGGGCTAAAATAATGGTGGGGTTCGACACATAACGTGTTTGAGTGTGGCTGGCGCAGACCTTCTGTGCACATGTCTACACAGTAAGCCTGTTCTACAGTAGGCAGCGGTGATGTGCTGTACACATGTCGATTCTGCACATTGTGTTGGTGTCTGTCTGTCCACGGGCCAGTGGAGGGACAAACAGGGGTATTAGTGAACATATATGCATGCCACCCTGTACTGCTGTACTGCTAGCTTCTCGGGTGCTACTGTGTCATGGACATGCACACCTTACCGAACGGGTGGTAGTGGGTTGCCACCCGTACCCATCTCCTCTTGTGGGTTGCTATGATCCAACACCCTCTTTGTATTGTATGTTCAGGCTATGCACCTGTGTGGGGTGTGTGGGCATGAAATGCACTACTGCGTACCTTTGCACCCATTGCAGACCATGTCACACAGGTACACTGGCAGCCATACACTTCACAGCTTGATGACGGTACAACACGTGTTGTACACACATAACACATATCCTGTGGGACATGGTCATATGTACAGGCATGTAAAACAGTCACGTACCACTGCTACCCCTACATGACGGATATGCAGTACATGTGTCGGTACAGCAACTGTCACATGTAGTCGTGCAATGCCCCCCTACCTACATGGCGTGGTACTGCCTGTGGGGGATATGCATCTGCATCCATGCTATGGCCATAGCTGACAGTTGTACATCGATATGTGCAACATACCTCCTTTGGTGTTCTCTTGGGTGCATGTCCAACATGGCTCTGCATTGTTTGTGTCTGTCACACAGTCATTGTTATACATGGTTTACATGCCAGCCATGGCGTACTATGTGTGATTCCATGTACTTCATTGGGATACCGGCATTATACATTATGATGGCGTATTCCAGCCATCACATAGCCGTCCTAGATGACACTGTTAGCCAGCCAGTAGGAGGTGTTCTGCCATCTGCACATAGGTCACACAGTACGAGGGCGGCTGACACCCATTCTGGGGACAGTGGATGGGTGTGATGCCGTCGACAACCATGACTGCGCCTGATGGTCACATCTGTATGGGTAACATTCACAACACACACCTACCTTCACGTAGCAACACATCATCCACAACAATGGACATTCCTGCCAGAACAATGTGTGCAGTATGTCTGTGTGACCACTGCAGGCACCACTGGTGGCCCCCAGCATGGCAGTCAACAGCACCAGTGTATATCCCGTGGAACCATGGGTTACACCATTCACAACACACCTGTCTCAGATAACCCTGTTGTGGATCACAGTGCAGTTCCACACATCATGTTACACTAGGCATCATGCACTGATATGTTGCGGACGTGTGAACGGCTGTGCAACTCAACATATGCGCACATGACACATCACCTGGTACAACACGTCTGTCATACCACATGTTATTGTGACCGCCCTGTGATGGCATTATACAGGCTACGTGTACTGGGACATGTGACGGCTCACCAGTATATTCACCCTCTGGGTGTGTGTCTAGCCAAGTGTACGGTAGGCGGTGGTCTGAACACGGGGACACTGTACATTGACCTACTCTGTCACTGCAACTGTTGACTATGCTCATACTGTACTTATACAGGCATGTGGTATCAGACCACTATGACAGTCCTGGTCGACCACACTGCTGTTGCACACATGACCTGCGGACATCTGCCTGGGGTGTGGAGCACACATGTACATCTTCACATGCTATACTGCCTCTGTGGCGGTGTCACATGACTGTCTACAGCAGGGCTGTCACAGGCAGGCACGGCATGCGGTCATGTGGGACAATGCTTGCACCTTCCACTGTGCTGCACACAAGCAAGGCACACACACTAGTGCACGACTCACATTTATCTGCAGTGCCTGGGACCTGCATCCATGCATTGCACAGCACACCTGCAAGTACAGATTGTACACAGATCATATCTCACAAGCACATACCTGGACTGCAACACACACAGGTGAGGGGATCCCACATCACACAATGTTTTGCACACATACTGGATATTTGCCGAACATAATGCATCGTATGTGCTCCATGTTCAGATACCCATGTTTGTGACCACTACACACATTGTAACACGCAACAGAGCTTACACTGTACACCACAGGTTACATGCTGTCTGTGTTGTCATACTGTACATTGGGCCTCGGACAGCTGCTACTGCCATGTGCTGACAGCAACCCACACTTCCCTAGAGTGAACACCCATGTACCCACACATGCTTGGGCATGCACTCCACCTAGCTGGGTGACACATTACACAACACATACCATACCTACACTACCCTCAGCATGCACAATACCTCCATGTGTCTGGTGTGTTAAACCTGGGGTTATCCCCCTTTGGTAGACGAACATATATGCTTCACGGCCCTGCTAGCCACACCCTGGACACACACCCATCGCAGCATACATGGTACATGTGTTCTACAGCCGGTACTACTGCCGTGGGCTGACAGGGGTTGTTAATGGCATGGCACCCCAGCAGATGGACAGTCTACATGACTATGCTGACATATATCACAGTGCACTTCCGTAGCATGTACGCAATGGTAGGGACCATGCTATTCCACACAGAGACATGGCGGTACTGGCCTTTTCACAGATGCCACAGTGGTGGTCATGTTCCATGCACATCTGCTGTATGGGCACATGTGCAGGCTGTTGCACGGTGGGTATATTCACATGTGTGGGGTGCATCACTTGACAGCCATGGTGAGTCATCGTTGTCCATCACATGCTCCAAGGCTAGCTACCTACACATGACTGCCGCACATTGCAGTGTGGGTCCTCAGGCAGTGTGGTGGTATGTCTGTGTTGTTTGGCTACATCCACATTCGATGTCGCATACAACAGTCACCCAGGCATTGCTGACTGAGATAATGTTGGCAACATGCCAGGCAATGGTGTACCTACCAACAATACACACTCTCACTCACTACAGGGTTCCAATCCATACATGGACATCGTAATGTCCCTGTGGACACATACATGGTACTGCCATGCACACGTTATGTCCTAAGACACTGTCCCGATGTCACCTTCCGAGCTCCCTAGCTGTTATGTCCCGCCAACCTGTTTGGTATGTGTCTCCACACCAGCCCACTGACTTCACTGCTAGCCTGTTGTCGGACATTGTGTACCTTGACCGTCACACTGCCGCATCTATCGCACTACACATGGGTGGCACTGCATTGCACGTGTGGGACTGCATTCATACACCCATGACTGGGCCATTCTGTATGGCACTGAGGCACATCCTCACAAACATGCTTCACACACTCATTGATGACCTCCATGCCTTTACTGGCACCCTTGTTGGGCTTCTGTGTGCCACAGCATGCCGCATACACATGCTGGCCACCTGTCATACCATTGCATGGGTGGTTGGTGTAGTACAGAGGGCAACAGATCAGACATTGTCCTCAGATTGGCCTTCAGCACCATTCCACATTCTGGTATTGGCAATGTACACATCCACCGTCACATCATACCCTGTGTCTCAGGATGTTAGGCTGTCTGACTCCTGGGTAGGACACACAGTGGTGCCAGCATATCATGCTACCTACTACATGTCAGGTACATGTGGCATTACACAGTCCTCAGTCATGGGGCCCCTCATTTTCACTATTTGCTTACATACACAACATGCTGTCACAGAGTACTGTCCATGCCTAGATATCCCACATCTACATACCTGGCACCATTATAGCTCCACCAGCTCATACAGATAACAACTGTACGGGTGTCGGTGTGGCAGATACATCATGTGGGTGTCATGGCATCAGGATGCATGACACATGGTGCATGCACATCACCTTTGCATGGCAACATTCATCCACTGAGTATCACATGGATACTGCCCCCGTACATGCATATCAAATTGTACATGGTTGCTGTACACACACATGCCCCACATGGTGCTGTGGTTGCCATATTCCACTGTGGCATGGGTACACATCTGCAGGGCGACACCTATCTGTACTGTGTATGTTGCTGGTACATAGGTAGCCATTGTACCTGTGGCATACACACATCTACACACGGGCAGGGTTACAATACCACATTCGTGGTGTACCTTCCACGACAGCTACGACTTTACATGGCACAGCATTATCATGCCATGATGTGTACCAGGCTCAGACAGTTTACATCTGCGGCTGACTGACGGGTAACACATCTGTACACATCTGCATACCACATACACAAGGGTGTCTTCTGCTCTGACATGGACCATGTCCTCCACATTACTGATGCATGTAGTACTCATACATGGCAATTGCAGTGGGCAGTGTGAACGCACCAGTCATGGATATGTGCACACATGCCACATTGCATGGGCTGGGCTTCAGTGTTACTTATGCAGACACAACACACACCGTGCTGAGGAACATAGGTCCTGTGCACATCCCACAAGGACACACAGTGGCACTGTTCATGTGATAGCTCCCTTGCTATTTGAGTGACACATAGTCATGGTACCACCACAGCAGCAGTACTGTGTAGACATGCAGTTGACACCCACCTCTTCTGTTCACTGGACACTACCATGGGGAGGTGACACTACTGTGTCCACTGCACATGTGTTTACACATGGACCTGCCAGACTTCATTGTTGCCCACATTGCACCTGCTACAGATCGTTTATCCATGGTTACTTGGTGTTCCTTCCATTTCAGATGGCTATTATGCTACTACTCTGTCCCATATGTACAGGCCATACATATCCTGTTATTGTACATACCAATAGGCCATAACTCCACTATGCATGATATGCCTGTGATGCTGTGTATGATGTCTGTCATATCCACCATGACAGCTTTACATTACACATAGTTGACATAGTATCCCCTACTGCAAGGCATACGTGCACGTCGTGCGCACATTACGTATGACATCGACGGTATATGCCCATACACATGTGTGCTGTGACAGTATACATACATGTCCTATCCCTTGCTATGGCACTTCCTTGTTGGACATCCACTGCCAGCATCGGCGTGTGGTGTGGCATTGTTCTGTGTTCTGCCCCCCTGTGGCAGCCCTTGTGTTATCCCGGCTGTGTACATGATGTCCCACTGCTGTGCACACGGTGTCCACAGTCATTGGTATGCTCAGCAGGATAGCACTACATAACCACCTTTCACCACTCTCTGCATTATGTACAAGTATCCTTACTTACAAACACCATTCACATACAGTGCAGCTTCGTCATACACATCATGCGTTACACACCCGTACATATCGTGGGTTCTACATACCTTTATGTGTTTCCTTCCGTTTTCATTATGTGTCTCGCTATTGCGTTTTCTCACTATATCCGTTTGTAGGTTGTAGTTCGGTATGAGCATACGGTTTGAATATCCCAGGAGTCATCCTTATATCCATCATTACCTGCAACATGTGGGTTCATCACACCAATGGCTGTTCCTCAGTGTGTACTTGTGCGCATATCACCTGTGCATCTACTCCATTCGTACATTATGCGTCGTAACTAGGGCATGGTTGCATTCCTCACCTGGGCATTGGTTATTTGCCCTACCTTCGTGGAGATGGTCTGTATTGTGTTATGTTATGTGTACCTGCAGCCACTATGTGTGGCGTCAGGTACATTTCGCACTGGTGTTAGCCGTGGATTGTGTGTGTTGGGTATGGTATTCTGTTCGACATGTGGGTGTCCCTGTCCTGACGGCGTATGTTGATGGTGTCTTGCATTCGGATGTGTAACATAGCTGTTGTATTCCTTTAAACAATTGATGCAAGTATGCATCCGCTGTTGATAGTGTTTCCCACGTGAGATGTTGTGGTTATGCAGCTGTCATTGACTGCCTGTATGTTTGTGCTGCTATTACAGCTTGTATCCCTTTGATATGTGCGATGGGGAATATCGGAGGTTGTAGGTGACGGATACGGGTTGTGGGCCTTGCATCTCTACATACACGGTATGCTTGTCTGTGTGCTCCATCCCTGCCTGGGAAGTTGGCAGTTACTTGTCTGTTGTTCTGGGAGTGTAGGTAGTGTTGTTGTCATGTGGTGTTGGTATCGCCTGCGTGTGTGCTTCCTGCATGTATTCCTCCGTCACATCGGTGGTATATCTGTGGTTGTTTGTACGTGACGACTATCCATTGTCATTCTGTCCTGGATATTTACAGTCATTGTGGTCCTGTACTTTGGACGGCCTATTTGCTAGTGGTTGCCACCTCTTCAGGTGGCGATTGCTTGTTTGACACTTGTAGAACAGACAGCAGTGTTTACGGGCCGATACGTGGCCACGATCAGTACCGGGGTAGCATATGCGTATTTCCGCGGTACATTGCTATTGCTGTGTGACTTTGCCGACGTATCGTTTTGCAATTAGCATATCGGTGTCATACATACGGTCAGGATTTCTACATACGTCCTTTCCATTTCATGTTGGCTATATTCCTGTGGTACATTCTGGGACATTTTCACTTTGCATCGTTATACGTCGCCACACGCCTAGCCAGGGAGGGGCTCTCAGTACTACTTTGGGAGTACTGGTGTACATACGCCTGTGGTTCCTATACTGTATGCCTACACATGTTGTTCCACTCCGCCTGTCACATGGCACCAACATACACATTTTACAGTGGCACACACATTACACTCGCACAGCGGAACACACAGCACCGTCACCGCACACGTGCACATACTACGGCAGTCACAGGGATGGTTGCACACAGTACCTGCGTGGCCCACATCACCGGCGGCAGTGTCTACCTCCACCCTCATATCATCATAGTATTACCCGCACATGTACTGTTATTGTACTGTGGCCTGGCAATCATCCTGACTCGCGGTTATGCATTTTGATATGTTGAGCTTTCCATGGGTGGCGGTTTCCTGTTCTGTTAAACCTCCCGGATGCTCAGGTTGTAGTTCATGTTTACTATGTACAGATATCGCGTGTTACTTCTCTGTCACCTTGCATCCCTCTCATTCCCTGTCTTACCTGTTGTACTTTATATGTATATGTGTACATATATTTCTATGTGTGTGGTTATATCTATCTCCATATCTGTATATGCACATATGTACATGTCTATATGTATACACCTTGCAGCAAACATGGCAGCATACAGCAATGCCGTCTGCTGTAGGACCCACGTACGGTTCAGGTGTTGGCGTTCCATGCTCCACTAGCTGTTGGGTGTGCAGTGTTTGGGTGCTGCCTATGTTGGAGTCACACATGGGGCCACCCATACGGTACACTTTATGGGTGGCCATGTTTGTGTGCCATCCATTTCACTGTGTGTGCAGGTAGGGAGGTGTCAGTCCATGGGGCCTACGCTGTCAGAGTATGTGCTATACGTTCCCTCTTTGCCAGGGCATAGGCATATTGGGTACGCCTCCGTCTGCCTACTGGGTCTGGCACAGTGTGTTCATGGTCCTGAACCCTCTGTGCCTGTACTGGCCTTGGCAGTTGTGGTGGGCTTTGTGGCCCTTCACCATTATGTCCCTGCAGCAGCTGCTTCCGCAGGATCATATTATGTAGCATGGCACATACTATGAATATGTGGGCACATGTGCCTGGAGAGTACTGCAGGGCTCCACCGGATGTATCCAAGCACCGGAACCGTGATTTCAGCATCCCAAACAAACGCTCTATGATTATTCTGGTTTGTGCGTGTGCCTCATTATGGCATTCTTGCATGTGTGTGTGTGCATTTCTGATGGGAGTCATCATCCACGGCTCCAGTGCATAGCCAGCATCCCCCACAAGGTGGCCTTGTGTGATGTCCCCCCTGGCGAATACCTGATACAGCTGTGAGGCATGCCAGATATGGGAGTTGTGGTAGCTTCCAGGGCTGCCAGCACACACATCCATGATAATGCCCTGCGCATTGCACACGACCTGGCAATTGATGGAGGGGAATCCCTTGCGGTTTATGTAGCGTCTACCCTGCTCCCCAGGTGGTGACTTGATTTGTATGTGCATACAGTCTTTCACACTCAGTACCTCTGGGTATTGTGCCACACGGTGGAAGTGGCGCATATTGCTAGCCAACTCCTCCTGAGATCTGGGGAAGTATATATGCTCATTGGCATGTGGTAACATGGCATCCAGAAAATGGTGTAGTACCCTGGATGCTGATGCCTGTGATATACCCATTATATCCCCAGTTGGCCTTTGAAAGGTACCTGTGGCCAGTATTCGCAAGCTTACACATACCTTTGTGTCCACTGGGATGGGCTCCCCTCTGTTGTTTCTTGTTCTCAGGCGTGGCCGGCACAGCTCCGCTATTTGCTGTAGAGTGTCCCTATCCACCCTGTAACGCTCTACTATCTCCAGGTCTTGTAGCCCCAGGTAGGTTACCCTTGGTCTGAACACTCTCCTTCTCCTCTGAGGCCTACGGTAGTTGTCGGCACCCTCCTCCACAACTCCGTCTGTCTCTAACACATGCTGATGGATCACGGCCACGGCGGCACCCAACATGTACATTTTAAAAGTTCCCCGTGTGTTTACACCTAGAGTAAGGCGTTTGGGAATACACGGCTGTGTGTTGTGTGCATTCACACTTTATACTGTTGTGGTGTACACCCGGTGATGTCATAGGGTGTGTCTGTGCGGCCGTATCTGTGGATTATCTTCCGTGTTTTACCATTGGCACTGCAGCGCTGTTGCCTTTGGTGTTGCATTACTCTTGCCTGCATTGTATTAGCTTTTGACCTTACCTTACTGTTTCTGCATGTTGCACCTACTATTTCCTGGCTTGCATCCTGCAGAGCCCTGTCATGTGTAGTTTCTGGGACATGGCATATCGTGCATTTTGTCTGCCACCGCCGTTATGCTGCCTGTCTGCTTGGCTCTGCTGTATTGGTTCTTCACTCTTTGCAATCTGCTACCTACCCTACTTTCTTTGCATTCATATGCCTCTCCTATCCCGTTTTGCAGGTTTCTGCATGCAGAGTTGTCAGCTGCCGCCAATTGGCCTTCGTGGGCTGATAGGGGTTGATTGCTCATTACTACTCCAATTTCACTGCTTCCGCATTTCCTCATATTCTCAGCATCATCTTCCTGTATCCGTTATTGTTGATGGGGTGGGCGTCACATGACTGGGTTAAGGGAACGTAGTCATCCTCGTGCATATGCATCTCTGCATGCATTGTGTGCTCTCAGCTCAACTATTTCCCCACACGCCAGTCCTGCTGCTGTGATGTGCGATGTACAGCCCATGTTTGCTGGGCTCCAATGTACTTCCTCCTACAGTGGCACACCCCTCTGCGGTTGACATGTATTCCCTCTGAGCCAGTCCTCGGTGTATTACCGCTGCGCCATTTGGTCCAGCCTTATGCCGGCGGGGGTTTTGCGATTCAGTATCATCTGCCTCATTTGCATGGCATTGACTACTAATTCATAGTTACCTCTCCGAACACTGCCGTGACTCCTTGGCAACCCTTGCACCGTGGATGTGGCTTTCCATACATACCATGGTGTATTGTGTCTTTGAAGCTGATGTGTATTACACTGCTCTTTTATGACATTGTCATATTATTTCATTGTTTAGTACCTTCCGCGGACATGTCTGGGGTTCTGCTGTGTGTTTCTGTGGACATACCATTTATGTCATTGTTTACGTGTTGTGCATGTTTTCTTTTGACATTCTCTGTGTCTTTCGCCATTGGCATATGGCAACAGTGTGATACCTGACGTTGACAGCCTTCCGTTACTCCTATGTCATGTTTGGGTAAATGTAAACCGTTTTTTTTTTGGTTTACATTGCCGCGTTCTTATGTTACGCCTGCCACTTCGTGGATCGCTATATGCCTTCATTTGCATGGTGCAACACCGCACATGGGGTGTTTAACATACCTACGCCGGAGGAGGCGCAAATCCGGCGCACGCCGGTAGTGCACATGGATTTGGATCGTACCTGAATCGCTCGGTGGCCATATCTGGCGTTGTAACACCTACGCTATGCGTGCGCCTGGCGCAAGGTTCATGAATCCCGGGGACTATCTTAACAGAACTATATGTCTTAGATATTTAGATCAACTGTTTGTTTTTTATGAATGTAAAAAGAAGGGACAACCTGTGTCAAAACAGACTATTTTCCTATGGCTGTCTAAGGCTATCCTGTTCTTATGCTCACCATAACAAAGTGTCTTCTTGGAAAGGGTTGGATTCTAGATGTATTCTAGAAGCTGCTACTTGGTCCTCTGTACATAGTTTTACAAAGCACCATAAGCATGAGCCCATCTGTAGGCCCAGATCAAGCTTTCATCAGGGGTTCATGGATTCTTCTCCTTCCACCTCCCAAATGTAATTAGCTTTGGTAATCTATCCATATAGCTACGGCTACTGCAATAGTGATCAATATGATGAACATAGTACAGTTGTATAAGATGAGCTTCCCATAAGAGTAGATGTTTGAATTATCACTACTACAGTAGCCAATCCCTTCCTCCATCCCCCAAGTTTGTTTGTGTGCTTTTTATGCTAATGTGTGGACATTTATGTTTTGTTATTCTTAGCATAGTACTTTCAGGGCTCAGCCTCCATCTTTCTGCTGGCAGAAAAGTTCTGAAGAGATTTGTGCTCAAACTTTTCTTTTAGCCAGATCAGCTCAAGCCGCTTGACAATTTGGGTGCATGGAAGATCCCCTGAAGCTTTGGAAGCTGTCTGCCCATTATATCCTTGGCAGGTTATAACGTCATATAGCTAAGGCTGCTGTAGCATTGATCATTCAAGCATCTACTGTTATGGTAAGTTCATCTCACGCAACTGTACTTTCTGTTAGAACTGTAACTCTACTGTTTGAATCTAAGATTGCTTTAAGCTCCCTGCCCTCGCTTAAGACATTGCACTCAACTTGTTTTTAAGTAGGAGGGTTACAGAGTAAAGTCTCACATTTCTCAGGTATAACATCACTTGTACCATAGTTTTCAGAGGTTGTAGCCTTCACTGGTGTAACAATGTAAATATCACTCACATTAATAATACAAAAACTCAGCTAACTGGCCCTTCTATCACATTTAAATCAAAGCATGCTTACAGCTATTACTTTTTGTTTGTTATCAGGATTTCAAATAATTTTTTTTGTTTAATAAAATGAAGTATTCTCATATCTATACATACATATTTATATAACAAGTCTACTAAGGCAGTAAAACTTTCCAAGTATTAGGCTTACTTTAGGGTATCCACTCTCTCTCTTACTTCAGTGTGTAACAATCATTTAAATTGCCTGCTTGCATTTATTTCTGTCACTTCATTATTTTTGCCATATGGTTTAATCCATAGAGAATTTATATGTTTTAAGTTACAAAATAGCAGACATACTGATGTAACAGGAGAAAATGACAAGCTAATATAATTTTAAGTAGCAATTCTAGAATGAAAATACATTTGTGTGTTTGCATTTATGTACTGGAAAATTCCCTCCTTGCCCATAAATTCTTCCAATGTGTTTTCTATCTGCAGTGTATAAAATAAACTGGGCCATTCAGTTTGTTTTTATCTTTCCCAGCTGGCATATCTCTTGAGACATATGAGGAATTATACCATGCTGTCATTGTTAGGTTAGTGGTTCAGACATGGTAATATTTTGGGCACCACCATTGACTCAACTATGGCAACCACTCCTTTGGCTACAGGTGCTAGCATTTGGGGTATCCACTCTATTGCAGCCAAGTTAGCAACCAGGTTCATATTCAGCTGCACTTCTCAACATTACAAAACTTCTCAATGCTGATATACCACATTCTCTCTCTCTCGCTCATTCTATGGGAAATTCTCACTCACTCTGGCATTGATAAGATTGGACTCAAGATGTAAGGCTATAGAATTTGTGCATAAAAAGCACATGGATCTATATTATGTGATTGAAGAGTCTACTCTTTGAACACATAATAATCGACAAATACACAGCTAAGGCTGTAAACCACGAATGGCCACACAGTTTATAGTGTTCGCTATGTATTTATTATGTGCTCGAAGAGTAGAGTCTTTAATCACACTGCAATCCACTAGTGTGGAAAATGCTGCAGCTGAGAAACAAGTCTTTATAAAATAAAGCAGTTGTGTGGCAGGTAGTGCAGAGGATTAAGGAGCTGTTAATCAGCTGTTTCCTACATTCCAGTGGTGCAGAGTGTGATTCTCTCAGCTTCTATTGCTGAGCCATGTGACTATGAGCAAGTCATTTAACCAGACAGTGCTCCTGGGCTGAGTTTGGAAAAGGTCCATGGTGCTCTGTGCTCTACCCTCTTTGACAAATACAGATAACTAAAACAAAAAAATATTTAATAAAAGATACATAAACCTGCAGTTTTTCTAAATAACAAAAAATTGCTGTCTTTTTGAAAGTAATACAGTGGCTACAGTGCAGTTTCAAAGACATTGGAGGACTATCTCTGATAAAAGGGTTGTTGTTGAAGTTCTCAGTACAACCAATTTCACACTTTTCATTTTGGTTTTCTTTCTTTTTTTTCCAATATTTTTATTTTTATGTTTCATTTCGTGTTTATATTTGTACACCAGAATGGCATCCATTTAAAAACAAGGTTTTCTTTCATTGTAGCCCAAAAGCACTTGCCAGCATACCATTAAATGAGGGTAAATGCTCTTTATCTGAACTTCCTTTCTTATTCTCTTATAACACATTCTTCATTAATTAACAATGCCTGCTTAGGAATTACTCCAGCAGCAGACAAGTTTTAACTTTCATAAACAATCAGGTTATTAAAAAGGAGCACACTTAATTTAATGCAATATTGTAATAATGTACAATAAATTCTCTGATACACACCTAGCTTATAAACTTTTCCAAATGTTTAGTCTCTTGTATGCTTAGCACCAGAAAGCACCACTCTGCTATGTAACTATCTATATAATATATAATATATGACATATATTTAAAAATTTGCATGTTTGTGTGTGTGTGTGTGTGTGTGTGTGTGTGTGTGTGTGTGTGTGTGTGTGTGTGTGTGTGTGTGCGCGTGTGTGTGTTCTGCATACTCTCTCTCTCTCTCTCTCTCTATATATATATATATATATATATATCAGTAAACCACAAAAAAGTCACCTGCACCAAAGTCACTCTGCCAGTAAACAAGATATAAATCCAAAAGGCACAAAAGGTTGGAGACACCATGCCAAAACTTGTAGAAAACAGTAAATGTTTATTAAAACAATAAAATAAAAAAAAGTGCACTGCTAAGAGCTTTCAAGCTAACAAGCCCTTCATCAGATAGTGCATACCTAACAAAGCCAGACATTTAAAATACTCATTAACCAATCAGAGATCAGTATTTTGCCCTCCTTTATCTAAGGATGGGTTTTAAAGGGATAACAGTATTTAAGCCTGGGGGCCTATCTGCCCCAAGTCTAATTATCCACCTAGTCTCTGCACATTCTGTGTCATTACTAATATATTATTGCTAAAGTACTAGTAGTGCCATAAACAAAAAATTATGTCCTATATTCTCCTTGACATGAAAAAATAAGGCATTAGAATCTTTCTGAAGTTTGATGTCTGAAACATGCTGAAATATCCCGGTTTTAAACATACTATTCATCTTGCCAACACAGTATGAATCACAATTCTGACAAATTAAATCTAAAATAATTTGACTGTAATCCGCCATCGCATCGGGCACAAAAGTTAAACTTTGTTTAGCACATATTCTTTATCTGGTGTAAGATCAATATCAGATAAATTGTACACAATGTTATTATAATCACCCACAGTCAATTTGAAATTCTCCATCGCTTTTGTTCGCGTTGACTCGAAAAGCTCCATTTGCGTGAGGTCTTTTCTTGACCATTAACAGGAGCATGGGAAAAGTCTTGTTGCTGGAAAAAGACAAGGAAGACTTAGGCTTAGCCCTCATTCTAGCAAACACTTGTTCATTGCTTGATTCCATGCCTGTTGTGTCTTGAACGCCTTGTAGACTGGTCTCACCTTGCATACGTAAAGAAATGTCACAGGCATTAGACCTCTCCAGCGTAGCCATAGTAACAGTGTCTGGACTAAACACCACATTGTTAGAAGGAATCACTAATTTATTCATAGTGGCATTGAGCTCCTTTTCAAGTTGTTGATTGGGAGCTGGTTCCCTAATATTGGCCGCTGAGAACGCATTAGCTGTCAAATTTGCCCTGTTCCTCGGCCAAGTGAAAATATCGCCCCTGGCAAAGTCATTGAAGTCTCTGACAAGTTTCTTAATTTTGACTTCTTGTAATTTGGCGTCATTTGAAGCAACTGCACACACTATATTTACCATTCTCTCTATATGATGTTCCTCCTTGAAACGACCCTCTATGTCTTTCTGTAAGGCTTGTACAGTTTTGGATAATTGTTGTTCTGGTTGAAAATAATCTAGCAACAAGTTCATATAAGATAGGCTTGTCTGTAGATTAATCTCCTGCCAACATGCCAAAAGGTCAGGATTAAACTCCCCTTGCGTAGGCATACAAAACACATGTAAGCCTCTTGGTACTAAATTATATTTGAGACAGGCTTCTAAATGAAACCTTTGCCACTGTAAACATTTAAACCTCATAATGTTCTTGTGAAAACTTGCTGTTAGCTCTTGAAACTCTGACTCACCCATCACTGTGGAGTCTTGTTCAGGATCCAAGTACGCCAAACGTTGTATATCCACATTTAACAACAGATTTGTTGTGAAAATTACACCTCTCTTCAGAGAATCCATACTGTCATGTGAACGATAAGCCAGTTCTATCTCTATGCTTCATGGTTCAGACATGTGTGCAGGAAAACAGTATAAAATCCAAAAGTAAACCACAAAAAAAGTCACCTGCACAAAAGTCACTCTGCCAGTAAACAAGATATAAATCCAAAAGGCACAAAAGGCAGGAGACACCATGCCAGAACTTGTAGAAAACAGTGAATGTTTATTAAAACAATAAAATAAAATAAAAATTGCACTGCTAAGCGCTTTCAAGCTAACAAGCACTTCATCAGATAGTGCATACCTAACAAAGACGGACATTTAAAATACTCATTAACCAATCAGAGATCAGTATTTTGCCATCCTTTTTCTAAGGATGGGTTTTAAAGGGATAACAGTATTTAAGCCTGGGGGCCTATCTGCCCCAAGTCTAATTATCCACCTAGTCTCTGCACATTCCGTATCATTACTAATATCCCCTCCCCTTACATTATTGCTAAGTGTTTGTAGTGCCATAAACAAAAACTTATGTCCTATATTCTCATTGACATGAGAAAATAAGGCATTAGATTCTTTCTGAAGTTTAATGTCTGAAACATGCTGAAATATCCTGGTTTTAAACATACTATTCGTTTTGCCAACATAGTATGAATCACAATTCTGACACACTGCTAAATATACTAAATTCTTAGTACTGCAGTCTGCATAATCTTTAAAATAATAGTTCTGTCCTGTCCTGGGATGCTCAAAGGAGCTCTTTTTCAAAATATATTGGCAGGCTTTGCAATGATGGCAAGGAAAAGTACCTATCTTCCTAGTCATACGATCACTATGAGCATTGGTCTTAGGCTCATGACACAGCATGTTCTTCAAGTTTCTGTTCCTTCTAAATATAAAACTAGGGTCTTGACCTAGTACCTCTTTTAACCTCATATCAGTATGTAATATTTTCCAATGCTGCCTCACTATGTTACAGATGTCACCCACGTCTCCACTATAGGTGAAAATCATGCTAACCTTGTTCCTGTTCCCAAAAAAGCCTATTTGTTCTGGAATGTTATCCACTTCATTCACATTCCTGTTAAGCCATGGTCTGGCTGTACTTTTTCTTTTACTCTTTGTATCTTGCACCAAGGGCATACCTTTCTTATGTTTATATCCCCTTTGGCTGAGGTTAGCTTGAAATTTCTCAACCTCATCTTGAAACCTTGTATCCTCAGTACACAATCTCAAAATTCAACAAACCTGGCATTTTACTATATTGTCAAAAGTATGGCATGGGTGCATACTGTCATAAGGCAGCAAACTATTATGCCAGCAAGTTTTCCTATATAAAGATGTTGCTATAGGGCCATCTTCATGCTTACTTAGCTGTACATCTAAAAAATCTATCTCT